>NC_134837.1:84391950-84699417 GCF_004210375.1 Tachypleus tridentatus | reverse complement strand
CTACGAGATTAAGTCTAGAAGCAATTTTACATTAAATAAAGCTTCAACAATTGTATGGTTGTTCACATAAAATCCACAAATATCCAATGAAAAAGTCAACAAATATTTTTATATACGTTCGACTTGTTTTAATATATCGTTTGAAAAACAACAAAAACAAGTGTATTGTGTTATGTTTCTTTTCTGTTGAAATTTATCGTCAATAAGTCTTTGGCACCTACTGTAAATAATCCGGCTTACAAAACTTAACACTAGCACCATGGCTTTGGACTTTCAATATAAATTGTTGACGGAACTATTTCAAGCTGAAAAATGCTTATGCTTCATCAGTAGAATGTAGATTATAAAGACAACGTTAAATACCATAAGAAGCTACGACATATCTATATAAACATAATCTTTCTTAGATCGCAAAAATAAGGGGTTCGACTAAATCACCTCGAACTCCCTGCTTACGTCTGTAGATTTAGTGTTCCAATTGTTAATACTACCAAAAACGCTGTGTTTTAGGCTTATGAGGCAAAAACAGGCCTCTGATGTTTAACGTTTAAATTAAAGTTTCATCCGGGATAACTTCTTAAGTATATATATATATTTCTTTCTTTGCACTTTGATCTCAAAATTTCACTCTTATCATTTTCGAAGAGTATGTTGTTATTTTTAGCCGCCAGATTCATATAATAGCTGTGAGTTGTTGTTTTTCTCCGAGTATAAACTTTTAGCTCATAACTCCGTCATTTCTTGACCAATTTGAGATGTTCTTGTAGTTTTGGATTCAAGAGGTCAAATCTTTTCCATTGATGCATTTAATAACTCCCAAGGTCTCATAGATTATTTTTCTCTGATTCTGCCTAAAATAATTTCAATTTGAGAGCAGGCTTGTAGAGATCCTGATTAGTAATAACATCGAATCGAATATACATGCACCCCACGTTCTGTATTACTGGCGCACAGAAATATAGATAACTAGCAGCGTTACCCGGCCTTGCTCGGGTTTTTGAAAAAAACAACAACAATTCTGCCTTCTCTATTTCTTCATTCCATATTTCAGTAGGTCATAAATATATATAATTTATGAGTAAAAAATACTTAAATTTGATTTTTGAAAATAAACTACGAACCTGTTTAAAATCAGGTAAATATGTTCTTATGGAGGACATTTAGATTATTTTATACATGTATGAGTACCCGTTTTGGCGAATAAGCTAAGCCTAGCGCTATTTCCCCAACCTGGGTTATTCCTTTACAAATATTAAATTTGTAAATGCAAATATTTATGTATTACTCTGTTCATTTTGCTTTAATTTAAATTTAATATATTGTTGTGACAGTGATACGATTTTCTTATTATGTAATTAATTTGTGAAATATACTACAAAAATGCAATATTGTACTTTATAATGTATTAAAAAAAATCCACTTCCAAGTATCAAACCATCAGGAGAAGAAAAATAGAATAAAATACATTCGCTGACTTGACTTTGACCTAATTTTATACAAGAAGTATTATAATATAAGCCTTACTCTTTTAATGTAGTCTATGGTAGACAACATAATTTTGTTTTATTGGCTAGGCTTACTGTTTGCTTTTTTACCTATGGCGTTATAATATTTTAATTCTTAATACATTTATTTTATGCGTGAGGTTATATATATTTTTTTTGTATGAATAGATGTATAGTTAACTAAGTAGACATAAAATACCATATTGTAAGTTAAATGTTAACTAAGGTTTACCAAAAAAAATGTGAAGTATGCGTAGAATTTACTTGTGTAACTTACATGTTGAAGATAAAATTATCGGTTCGGGTAGCAGACGATAGATGCGCATCATCGTTAAGTTCCGTGCTTTATAGCGCATATTAGCGAAAAATTGTTGTTTTGCACACTTTCCTGTGAAGAAAGTGCGAGCTGTGCAGTGAACACGGCGACAAACAAGCAAATAAAGATATTTTGAGTTGTATATATAAATTAAAAATTAAGATAAAGGACCCATGGATTAATTTACTTTAATTCTACCTAAAAGACCTTCGAGTGCCGCGGTCATTGAGAAAAAAAATGTTACTTCATACTCGCTTTTGACTTTTCCAGCTTATCATTTAATTAGGATAGATTCTGTAGTTTTCTAAGATTAATATATTTACTGATTCACACTGCCTCTGACGATTAGATTGTTTCTTCATAACAATAATATGTATGAATAAAATCCAAAACCAAAACCTTACGTAATTCACACTCATCCCCGACAATTCGTTTTATTTTTGTTAAGATAGTTTTTTTTTTTTTTTTTACATTTTCTCTTATAATGTAGAAGATTTATCTTCTTTTAAGGGTAAGTATTGGTATAGTTTAATAATCTCTTGAATATAAATATTTTGCATAATCTAACTAGTAACAACTCTGTTGTCACATTATTGTCTAATGATGTTTTTATAAATCATTGAGTTATTGCATCAGATATTTTCTTCCTCCACAGAAGACCAAAACGACGAATTGTCTGGTGGGAGTCTTTTATCTCGGGTTATCGGATCTAGCATACAGCTAACTGGAGGACTTCATGTACCTTCACAACTACCCCGTGGGGACCAAGGGGGATGTCCTGTTGGGCAACCATATGCAGATGATGTTTGTAACTATGGTCCTGTCTACGACAATTACATGTATCCAATGAAGAATAACAACTCTCCATACTCCAGACCTGCAGTTCACTATCCTGGATACCAAAGCACACAAAGGTATAATGGCCTGTACCCTTCGTGACCAGCATGAGATTTAAAATCAGTCGAGCCTTGGTGAAAATGGAGACTAAAGACTGTGGTGTTTAATTTGTATATAGAAGAAGACTGGTAGTTACAAGCATTCCTGAAAAATAACGTGAAAGGCAAATTTATAGACAGTTGGTATTGTAACTAAAGGCAGAGCGTAATATTTTCTTCCTTTTTATAAATGTTTGTTTGGCCTTAATCAAATGTTAAGTCTTCTTTATAAATCAAATGTTAAGTCTTCTCTATAAAAGAGATGAGAACGTTTATATTTATCTTTAAAAGGTGTTGTCAGGATTAATAATATATTTGTTCTAACGAAAATTACAATTAAAGATATAATTTAGAGCATAATTAAATATTCATGAAACCTGATATTATTAAAATATTGAAAGAAAATTTGAAACGTAAAGACCATTGTAAACTCTCTCATGGTCCCCAGTGGTACAGTGGTATTTCTGCAGACTCACACCGTTAGAAACCGGGTTTCGACATCCGTGTTGGGCAGAGTACAAATAGCCCATTGTGTAACTTTGTGCTTAATTCTAAACAACAAAAACACTGTCATTTAACCAACCACCATAACGATATATACTATATAATAACGACATCACCCCGGTGGATTATTGTATCATATGTTTTGATGTTTAAACTTGTATTTATCACGACGTAAACGGAATGTTTCTCGTTGTAAGCATTTCAAATTGCAACTCATAGTAAAATAAAATACAATGATGCTCATACAATCCCGAGAACTTTCAAAGAAATTATTTTTTTTAAAGTTTGTATATTAAAATTCTCACGTCTAATAATTCTGTTTTATCTACGTTTATTTAAAAATTTTAAAAGTCGTTTATGATAACAAGAATTATACCAGCAACTCCTTTCAATTGCTTGGGAAAATCAACTATTTGATTTATTCACAATAAAAATTTGTTTCAAACAAGACAGGTTTACTTTTGTTTTGTTTGTTTGTTTGTCAAATAGATGCATGCAGCAAATCACTATAGATACCAGAAAGGATCATACAAAGTAAGGTTATATTTATAACAAAAGGGAACTACTTTATACAAATTATGACTCATTCAGATAATATTATTTTTCTATTGAAAGTTTCCCGTTAGAAAACAAAATTAACTGCTAGAAGTCAAATATACTTAATCGGTCATTGGATAATTTATTTACTTGATTCTATAGAATAAGATCCTAAGATACTTAATAACATATAAAAGTCTCACGCTTCTGAAATTAGAGTTATTAAAAAGAGCTAAAAGTGAGAGAAAAGATCACATGAAAAGTTCCACTACTGTTTGACATGTTGAAACATGTCTCAAATATAAGATTTGTTTTTGTATGCTTTCCACGTTAACGGCCGTAAACATGATGAATCATTCTGTAAAATTAAGGTTCTATATTTATGCTCTTCATATAATAGCAAGCTATCACAATGAATCATTATACGAAAACTAGGATTATCTTTGTATGCTTTACATGTTAGTGCTCGTAAACGTGAGGATTCATTCTGTGGAAATAAGAATATTTTTGTATGCTCTTCATGACGGTACCCATAAACATAACAAATCATTATTTGAAAACTGAAAATTGCATGCTCTTCATGACGGTACCCATAAACATAACAAATCATTATTTGAAAACTAAGAATTGCATACTCTTCATGACAGTACCCATAAACATAACAAATCATTATTTGAAAACTGAAAATTGCATGCTCTTCATGACGGTACCCACAAACATAAATCATTATTTGAAAACTAAGAATTGCATGCTCTTCATGACGTTACCCATAAACATAACAAATCATTATTTGAAAACTAAGAATTGCATGCTCTTCATGACGGTACCCATAAACAAGATAAATCATTATTTGAAAACTAAGAATTGCATGCTCTTCATGATGGTACCCATAGACATAATAAATCATTATTTGAAAACTAAGAATTGCATGCTCTTCATGACGGTACCCATAAACATAACAAATCATTATTTGAAAACTAAGAATTGCATACTCTTCATGACAGTACCCATAAACATAACAAATCATTATTTGAAAACTGAAAATTGCATGCTCTTCATGACGGTACCCACAAACATAAATCATTATTTGAAAACTAAGAATTGCATGCTCTTCATGACGGTACCCATAAACAAGATAAATCATTATTTGAAAACTAAGAATTGCATGCTCTTCATGATGGTACCCATAGACATAATAAATCATTATTTGAAAACTAAGAATTGCATGCTCTTCATGACGGTACCCATAAACAAGATAAATCATTATTTGAAAACTAAGAATTGCATGCTCTTCATGATGGTATCCATAGACATAATAAATCATTATTTGAAAACTAAGAATTGAATGCTCTTCATGATGGTACCCATAAAAAAAGATAAATCATTATTTGAAAACTAAGAATTATATGCTCTCTATGATGGTGCCAATAAACACGATAAGTCATTCTGTGAAAACTAAAATTCCTTTTGTATGGTCTCCACGTTGATGTAATTTTAACATGGTGACTCGTCGTGCGAAAATTAAAACTTCCTTTCAATGCTTACGACAAGTTTTAGTAATCAGCTACGATAAATTTTGTTAAAGCAAACTTTAAGCTCAAATTTCTTTTGTGTGAAAACATTGGACTGAAAGGTGAGGATGTGACATATAAAGTATACAAGAAAAATTAATTTTAAATATAATCACCGTGACTGAATGCAACCACTGGACTTGTGTATTGGTAATGTAGAACCCCACTAATGCTTCTTGCACTTAATGGTCAGTCCTTAATCATTATTGGGTAATGGGAAATTAATCAGTTGTTCCTCATGATTATGTATGGATAACTCTATAATTGTTTCCCGATTAGTAGAATGAAAACGTGGTTAAACAACAAGGCAAACTGTAAACGTGATGAATGTAAGAGTTGTATAATCTCGATGATGGCACTCGCTTTAATAACGTTAACGTTATTAAATTATAGATTACTGAAAGAAAATCACAGTTTTTTATTGAAAAGATAAAACAGCATATTTATAAAGAAAAATCTCAAAAGATGAAGGACTGGAAAAGAGAGGACATTTTTACACTACTGAAGCAGCCAACAAACTTATACGTAAACCCACAAATGTTAATAGCACTTGACTGATAACTTGGTAATGAAAAAAATGTTTTGTACCTAAAAGTGCTTCCCGTCTAATAGCTGATAATGACAAGTAGTGGAGATTTAAAGTTAGCTTAAATATTTGTCTTACTTTAATATATATTATGCTACACCTTATTTCTTGGAATAATTAGCGTATTATGTAGATAATGAAATATATTGTACATGTGAAATGTGATCTACGTGGAGTCGTTAATATTGTTAAGCATGGTTATGACTTGTAGAATTCATTTTAACGTCCTAACAACTTAGAAAAATTATAGTTAAATATAATGAGTATTAATAACTGTATTGAAAAGAACGCTACATTTAACTTTCACCAAGTAAATAAATAAATGAAATATGAACGAGTGTAAACTTAGTTAAACTCTACATACTGACAGTTAAATAAAGTTTTACGCAAACAATTAATAAGCATAAACCATTTATCATTCTCATAATATGAATAACAATTCAAAAAAAGTTTAACTTTAGCGAAGAAAGAGTGGCAGGACCCTCTCTCGGGGTTCTCCTGCATAAGGTAGTCTTGAGTTTCAGCTTAAAGCGTTACAGTTTTCCCTAAACAAATGCACGTGTTTACAAGGCTTCCAATTTCCAAGTCATCTCACTAAATCCGCTGACAAAGTCTTTTCAAACCAAACTGTATCAGTTGTACTTGTAAAGTGTCAATCTGTGGAAGGGTGATAAACGACCTACAGGAGGAACCGTCGTGAAATCGAAACCAGATGGACAATAGCTGTGGCCAGTACTTTCAGTAGGTTTAAAATATATCGCCACCCATGTACCACGGGTGGTTGGAATTGGGAGGAAGTGGAGTTCAGGAAAGGTGGCCAGTATCACTTTTATGATGTCCTGAAACTTAGACAGGACAAACGACGCTGACCATCAGTAACCACCTTGAATAATAAATCACTGTCTGTCTGGTTGTATAGGATGTCAAATCTGTTCAGCTTCAAATTCCAAAACAAGATAACAGATGAACAATATACTTTATTTTTGCTCTTGCACACATAGCTGTTAATAATAACATTTATATATTTTTTTCATTTATACTTGGATTGGGAAAGAAAAAAAAAAGAGTATTTTAAAAATAAATCGCGTTTTCTATAATTGATTAATGTTTCCATTTTAAACGATTTTAGAAGCGTGCTTAATAAGTGTTACACACAGAAAACAAATTCAATACTGTCAGTCAGGTCTTAGCACAGTGGAGTTCAGCACTGTGTTAAATAATGTGATCTTTAGTATTATTCATGAGCACAGTACTTGTGATAGAAAGGTATTTCTGAGTGAAAAGGCTCATATGTGCAATCTATAAATTATTGTCATAAGTCCTGGGAGTTAACCATAAAATACAGTTTGGCTCTGATTATCGAGAAAGATCTGGAATTTAAACATTGTTTCATTAATGCTTATCGGTTATTCTAAATGACAATATTCTCACGACTAGCTGGAGATGGAAGAAAAAAAACATACATTCCATTCCTAGGATGAAAAATCCCCATTGTAACACGTGAATTAAATCGTTATCTATTTATTTTCCAGCCGTATTAATAGCGCAAAGTTTTTGTATTTCCATTCAAAGACTCACATCTGAAATAAAGAACTTTAACTGCAACAAAAGAGATAGTAAACATTAGCACGTGTTCGAATTACAGATTACCCAAAGAATAAATATCACTGACATTTTTTAAGCATTATTTTATTGAAAAGATTTTACAGGATACATATCAAATAAATAAAAACCACAAAAGATGGAGTGGAAGAGAGAGGGTGTGTTTACACTACGGAAGTAGACAACAAATTGACCAGGTTTACGATTAATTTTATACGTTACAAACATTACAAAGATCCAGGATAAGTTTGTTTGCTTGTTTTGAATTTTGCTCAAAGGTACATGAAGGCTACCTGCATTAACCGTCCCTAATTTAGCTAGTCATCACCACCCACCGCCAACTCTTGGGCTACTCTTTTACCAATAAAGAGTGGGATTGATCGTAACATTATAACGCCCCTACGGCTGAAAGGGTGAGCCTGTTTGGTGCGACGGGGATTTAAACCCGCGACCCTCAGATTACGATTCGAGTGACCTAACCACCATGGCGGGCCTACCAGGATAAGATTTAAATCGCTACTTTTATTAGTCTTAAAGTGAAAATACAAAAATGTTTACACTGCTGTGTAAGCTTCTAAGCTAGGAAATACTGAAAGAAAAAAACCATAAATTTTCTTACCATTCTAGCTGTTTAAAGGACAAGACTGTCAAATCGAAGCAGTAGAAAATCTAATTCTTACGGGGACGTTTCAATGCTTTATGTATTAGATAGCATAATTTTTGTGTAGTGCGAAATTTCACAATGGATGTTGTTTCTCAATGACATTTTTTATAATACTGTCCAGTTGTTTAGCTTTTGTTTTTGATGTTGAATGGAAGTACGTAGATAAACATCACAGTATAGTCAGAAAAGAGAAACTTTCCATTAAATACCCCTGAACATGGAAGGGGGTGTTTTTGTTGGAAATTACAAACATAAAATTATTTTCTGCTGTGAAACTTTATTAACTCTATTTGCTTCTATTTTAGCACATATCTGCACTATGGACTATCTACACTGTGTATGCTACAGGGTCGAACCATGTGTTTTACTGTTATAAGCTTTCAGTCTCATCATTTGATGTACCTGAGGACTAAACTCATTACAGGTTTGTATTGCGTTCAAAATTTATTTTGTCCTATTTTTTACATGTTACTCATTCCCTTTTCCGACGTTGAATTAAACGATGTAACACAATGCCGTAGTCACTTATCTTGGTGAAAGTTTAAATTTTCAGATGTATAACTCTACTTCTGTGAGGAACAAACTCAAAGAAACAATAACAAAAGTTGTACATATTTGTGACTATAAACAAATGTTTGTAAATACATTTAGTAACTAAAAAATATATATATTTCCTAATTGTAAACACTTACATTCGTTGGCTAAAACATTAGAAAACCCAACCTATCAACATGGTGCATGATACCATGTGCTTCGTTTACAGTCTGGATGCTAAGTGTAATTGATTCCACTAGTGTCTGAAAGATACCCCCTCCAATCTTTGATCATTCCTCAACAAATAGTGATTCTAATTCTGGTAAAGTTTATGGTAATTGACTAAGTACTACTGATAGCTCGTTGTTAAACGTTTCATAAGATCTCGCTTTCGTTGAGATCAGGGGAATACGCAAGCCAGGATAGATGTTGAACTAATTTATCATTCTCACTGAATGAATCAGAACGATTTTATGTCTATTGCTTGTGACATATGTAAATAATCTTTTTGAGCAAACGTAGAGCATTGCATGACGCACCAGGCCAGGTATAGTGGCCAAATAATAGTAAATAGAAATATGTCCATTCAGAAGAACCAGGAGACGTAACCCATGCAACGTAAGTTAATCTCAGAACATTAAATCACTTCCAAAACCTTGTGCAGTGGAAACTAAGTAAGAAGGTCCTGTGACTTTTATAGCTGTCAAAATCCTACCATTATTGTAAAGCACAATTTATCTAACAACATTAGATATTTACAGTGGAAAACAAACCAATACCTATGTTCTATGTACCACTGGAGATGTTTATGTCGATTGTTGATAGAAAGGAATAATTTAGGAAGGAGACACGCTTATCGGAATTAGTATCTCACACCTTCTTTAGGTACTGTTTTGATGGAAATCGATGTTTCTTAGACCCTGATTTAAGTTATAATCGTCTGTTAGCCAGATCAGGTTTTGATATTTGTATCCTATTCTCGTTTGATAATTCTTTTTTTTGTGTTTCTACAGTTTACCTTATGAAACATGGTTTGTAAACTGATAATCATATAGTGTGGACTCAGGACACACTGTCCTTCGATTTGCCAGTCAGCTTGACCATTCTTGTAATTAAGACAATCGTCACGAGAACACCGACAATGATACCTCATTTAGAATTTGATAAATATTTCATCTTTCCCATTACACCTGCCTCATAGAATGTACTTCCATAAACCACATCATCCTTACAAAGGAAAAAAAAGTTATGTAAACTGGGAAGAACATTTCTGGTCTCTGTGAATTTTACAATATTCGAACAGTTAGTCTTAAGCATTGAAATATAATGCAGAACAGTTTCTAAGTGCGGTGTATAAACAGTAACCGCATACTATGGTTCTTAATGCAAATGGATTCCAAAAGAGATTTGTATATATCTCCTCTATTTGGATATGACATGATCAGGTGGTTAAGGCATTCAACTCGTAATCTGAGGGTCGCGGGTTCGAATCTGCGTCACACCAAACATGCTCTACTTTCAGCCGTGGGGGCGTTATAAAATTACGGTCAATCCTACTATTCGTTGGTAGATGAGTACCCCAAGTGTTGGCGGTGGGTGGTGATAATTAGCTGTCTTCCTCTAGTCTATCGCTGCTAAATTAGAGACAGCTAGAGCAAATATCTCTCGCGTAACTATGCGCGAAATTAAAAACGAAACAAAATATTACTTACTCTCGAGACAAAAAAAAGTCATAATATTACCTGTCGTGAAATTTAATCTCTACGGCTTAAATAATTTACGAGTGAACGTGGCTTAATTTATGAAAGACCCCTTACAGTACAGTCAACATTGATCTTCCGGGTATGCAAAGTTGGTTTTAACTGAAGATTTTAAATGTTATGACGTCAGTATTTTGACTTAATTTAGTTTCCTTTTTTCTCAAGTATTGATTTTGATTGACAAAGAATTTAACAAAGGTGCTTCAGTCAGACAACCGTTAAAAGGGCTTCTTTGTTTTAGATATATAACAGACCACTAGACTTGCGGCAAAAGGCCTGATATAACTTTATAACTTAAGACGGTGCCAGTTTGAGACGCCATACAATGCCTGAGCAGACTTCATATCCTTGTGTAAGTGCCTCGTAATCTGTAGTGTATTAAATTATTCGAATCGTAATGCTATAGCAAATGATACCTTTTATCATCCTTACTGTTGTTAAAACGTTAAGTTATACTCGCATAGATGTGTATAAGACAAAGACATTCTGCTACTACAGCGGTAAGTCTACGGATTTACAACGTGGGCTTAGCATATAGCCCGATGTGGCTTTACTATAAGAAAACACACACAAAGGCTTCCCAGAGGCGCAGTAGTATGATTGCGGACTTACAATGGTCGAAACCGGGTTTAGATACCCGTGGTGGGAAGAGCACAAGTAGACTATTGTGTAGCTTTATGATTATTTACAAATAAGCAAAACATATGATTTTGTATTTATGTAATAAAGAGTTCAAAAAATAAACTTCAAAAACATTTCTCAAAATTACTTTTTACAGCACTTTAACTCTCAAGAACTTTATATTATAACACAGCGACATATATATATATATATATACTTACGCTTATGTATGTTTATATAACTATATATATATATAAAGAATAAAGAACTGTCTACGGTTCTCAGTGTGTGTGTGTGTGTGCAGACTATACTTGTACCTCCGGTTACATCATCCTGTAGCTCTGACATAGAGAAAACAAGATAGAGATTACGTACAAACTTGATATAACTCTGGAACGGGTGAAATATAAACTCCACTAGGGTGGGCTAATACGAGGGAAATGTTTCGAAAATAGGATTTATTAACATATATATGGTTGGCTATATACCGTTACTTATATACAAGTAGTGTTGGTTCGCATACAAAACTAGACATTGGTGGCACAAAGGACCATTCACGGCTTTGATGAATACTGTGTTGATGTGTGTTGAGTAATAACATGCACAGTTTGATGACCTTGGCGTTTCGAGTTTATGGGCCTAAAATTGCGCTTCTCTGAAAACTTTATGCGGACAGTTGATTCTTAATAAACATATATTACTGTGATTGCGATGTTTATAGTTTGTATCTAATGGATGTATTTCATGCTATAAAAAACCTTACATTTAACATGCTAAATAACATGTTTTACTTAAAGCTTACCCCCAATAAATGCCAAAAACATACACATATTATTTTAATTAAACAGTAAAGCAATAAAAAGTAAAGGCAGATATGAGAAAACTAATACTTTGAATAATTTACTAAGTGTCTTTTTTTTTTAATTATTCTTAGTTGTCCGTAACTCAAAGCACGCGTGTTTCGGTATCCAAATGGTGAGTGTGTGTGTAATTTATTAAAACATAAACAATTCCTAAGAAAAACATTTCGATACTGTATAAGAAGTATCAAAATTTATTGTTTTAATCGGTATTTTACGGTGAAAGAAAATACGTTGAGAAATAAAAAAAGGCACTCACACACAATTAATTGAAAATATAAATCCAGTTTTTAGTTTGTTTGTTTTGAATTTCGCGCAAAGCTACTCGAAAGCTATTTGCACTAGCCGTCCCTAAGTTAGAAGTGTAAGACGAGAGGGAAGGCAGCTAGTCATCACAACCCATCACCAACTCTTGGGCTACTCTTTTACCAACGAATAGTGGGATTGACCGTCACATTATAACGTCCCCACGGCTGAAAGGGCGAACATGTTTGGTGCGACCGGGATTCGCACCCGCGACCCTCGGATTACGAATCGAACGCCTTAACACGCTTGGCCATGTCGGGCCTTTTTAAGTTTTACCAGTTAATTAAAAGTTAAGGCATGAGAAACTTGTTATAAGTAGGTATATATGAAAACTACATAATCATAATGTTATTTTAAGAAGTTTTTGAGTTATTGCGCTTTACCAAATCTTGATCATATGTGTGTGTGCCTATATATACAATTATTAATATATGATTAAATTTAGTACCAGTTCATATGAAGTCACTATAGATCAAGGTAACCTTATGAATACAGTTTATAATCTAGTCAGTGAAATAAGTCATTTATGTTAATATTACTATTTGATGTTTCTTAGAAGAAACTTGCCCATGTGTAAGATATCAATGGTGAAGTACCAAAGATGTGGTACATTGTACTTCCGTTTACAACCACACTTCCTTGAAGGCTTAAATGACATATTACACCCTACACCTTTTATTTGAAACTAGAAATAACTAACTTATAAAGAGACAAGTAGAACATCTAGTGGAATAACATGAACAAGAGTTGTTATTTTTTTTTTATATGAATAGTTTGTTTTTCGTGTTTGTAGGTTTGTTTTGTTTCGTCTGTGGTCTTGCGGGACAGCTTTGAGTTCTGACTACATAGTGTCAACTAGTGACCATAAATATCTTTATATTCTTATTCACAAAGCTAGATAATGTACTGTCCATGTTGTACCCACAACCAGTATCAAAACACTGTGATATCGTAAGATTTACTTTATTAGTATAGACACACATATAGTGTATATGTAGTTTTCATATTATACATGCTAATGGAACCAAGGTTTTAACGCGCTTTAAACGCACGTAATATTATGCGTTTTAAAGAGAAAATACCAGCGTTTATTATTAACGCACTTGCATTCTGTATATAAAGTGACAAGGTTTAATCGTGCTATAAAAATATGCAGTTATATCATGTAGTATTTTGAATAGAAAGATTTGATCATGCCATAAAACACATAATTATTTCATTATGTAATGAATTTTGCCATAATGAAGTTGTTTATGATAATCTAGTCAATTACATTAATGCTGTTATTCATTAAAATACATGGACAGGAATGTTATTGTAAAGTTTATTGAAGTATTTCAATTTAACAATTAATTACAAACTTCCGTATCACAATGGGATAATATATTTTTAATTACACAATATATCTGAAAGTTTCTTATCAGTCTGACATCTTACGCTATATTCAGCTTTAGGGAAAACAATGGTGCGTAGAATACGAAATAACGTAGTTGCACAACAAATTATCAAAAGTTCGAATTGTTTTTAACTGTTATTGAAGACACGTTAACTGAAATAGAAAAGTTTAATCAGGAACAAGTAAATGTATTGGGAGGGTGGAGGGTCATTTGGCCCGTGCTCGAGCTCAGAGAAGTCCTCAAGTTTAGACATTTGTTAGGTGTTTGCATTGTTAAATTTCATGACTTGTTTTTATGCACAGTTAAAGGTTAGAAAAGTTGGCTGATTATTTGCAGTTAAGCACAAAACTACCAAGTGGGATATCTGTGCTCTGCGCACCACGGGTGTTGAAACTTGGTTTTTAGCAGCGTAAGTCCGCAGACATACCGCTGTGTCATTACATATTTATTTTAATACCGATATTTGTTTCAGTTAAATATATATTTAGAAATGCGTGTTCCTTGTACTGTTAAATATGTATTGCGAAATTCCCACCTATTTTCCAACTTTGTAGAAGATTTTCGAGTGTAAGAATCAACAATATATATTGTGCGAAAGCTGGCGTATCGTCAGCATTATTGTGCAAGCTAAAATGTCTTAAAATTTGCCTCACGTTTATAAAAGGTATCCAATGCATTGCGTCTAGAGACAGTAGATATGATTGATTTGCCGGTTGGTATAATATAAACCTACGAAACTATAACTGTGGTTAACGCTATTAATCGGGAACTTCAGATATTTGACTTGGAACGTTTATAGATTTCAAATATTACAAACGTTTAACTTCAGCAGATTAATTCGGAGATTAGTATTTTCACAAAGACATTATATAACTTCAGCTGTGAAAAACTTACATGTGATCAGCGAAGAGCTAGCTAGTTCCTCGTTAAGTGGATTGAAGCGATATCACCCCTAAATTAATTCACGAACTTCTGAATTTAAATTACAATTTAACTCAGTTATAGGTTCTTTAACTGTAGTACATAATATTCCTTACCTTGCTTTTGTTAAGAGAAAATAAGTTAAACGTTTTAACCTATCTTTATAATATAATCATTCCCACTAGGTTTCCTTTTAACTCTTTAGAATAAGTAATTATCTTTTCATTGGGATACCAGAACCATATACAGTCTTCAAAGTGAGACCTAATTAACGACTTGCATAAAGATATAATTATGTCTTTTGATTTGCAGTCAACATGTCTAAAATACATCATCAAATTCTATTATATTTACTAATAGAAACAGGGAAATGCCTCGATGGTTTATGTCACTCATTATCTGATGCTGGGCCATGATTTGTCTTTTGTATAACGCTAACGAGTTAGTTTTCGTTTGTTTTACATACGTGACCGAGGTTACGATAGTCCAAATACATTACCTTGCATTTACTATAGTTAAAGGCCGTTTGCCAACTATATGTGCAATTTTTCCAATCGATCCAAGCTATTCTATAACACCTTAACATTTTCAATACAAATAGAAATAACGAACAACTTAATGTCATTAGTAAATTTTATTAATTATGCTTAGGTCAATATCATGAAAACAAGTAAGAGAAAAACAAAATTCAGATTGACTGAGCTTTACTTATCATAACTTCTAATATTCTCTCTCCACTCACCTAGCGGTACAAATTGACTAGTATATCCACAACAATCTGAAATGTGATTTTCGGAGTTAATATTACATATATGATCAACAGCTTCTTGAAAACCTATACACGTAAAAGTCATTTCCATCACCTAGATAATAAGTAACATTCTAAAAAACAAAACAAAATGAATCAGAAGGTCATCATTTTACTTTTTGTTGCTCTGCGTTGGCTATTTTTGTCATATCATAATTCACTAACTGAATCTATAAAAAGTATTTGTAATACGTATTTTACCGTAATCTACATTTGTTTCCCACCACAAAAGTCAGACTAACAGCCCTATGATTTCCAAGGCAACTTATATCATTGTATTTTAAAAACAGAGGTATCATTCTGTCCAGTCTTTTGGCATTTGTTCTATGTATACTGACCTACTAAAAATGAAAGGGAGAAAGACTTGTATATTTGATCGTCTTTGAAGCCTTGAGAAAAACTGTGTCCCGGGTGCTTTATCTATTTTAATTTTTCTATCTTTCAGTCTGTCACCGTTGGGTTAATATTCACACTATTCACCAGAGACATTAATTTAGTAGCTTGAAATGTGAATAACATTTTAGAAAGTTGGGAATATATCTGTATGAATAACAACTAAAAATATGTTTAAAACAACGATACATCAAGTTCTTCAAATAACATAACAGCTGTAGTTTTCCTTCCTTCGTTCGGAGATTTGTTTCAATTACTTGGACTAAATTTCATGCTCTGAGTACATTAAAACAATAATAAAATCTCTTGTTACGTTTAATAATGGGCTTTCTTTTATTATGTGCTAGATTCTGAATAATTCGTTTTAATTTTATGTGGTGAAATCACCATTTTGAAATGGTAATATATGGATCTCTATTTTGTTAACGAATGGGGACATCCGTTATGAAACACACACATATAAGAACGTTATTTTGAATATCAATAAGTTAAAAGCTGTATTGGCAATACGTCGTTTCGGGTCGAAAGGTCCTTTCTAATGTACAATGGCAAATCTCCTTTGAAAGTTAACTACAAAACAACTATTTACGAAACTATTGCAAAGAGACGAACACATACATTTATTTGATTTATCTCGTGGTGATATAAATTTTATCCAGCTGTACAATCATTTTTTTTATTATTCCTGGTAAACCTGGAACACTTATAAGTAGAAAGGAACACTTATCCTAATCTTTTATAAAACTGGTTCTCATCAAATTATTTAAGACATCGGATCGTAAAGGAACCTGGAAAATATAATAATAAAGTTATATGATTGTTTCCTTGCAACGTACCTGATTCACTAAAACAGTTCATGATGAGCTGACATCACAGAATACTACCGAAAATTAATAAAAATTTGATGTTTCCTTAATTACCATGATGTATGAAACTAATAGAATCTTGCATGGAAACTATTCTGGTATTAATCGAAAAAATGATACAAAAATGATTAACTTTAAAACATTCGTTGACAAAAATATTTTACTTGAGATAATTTTATAGACATGAGACAGGGAAGGCACTTGCAAACAGAATTGCCTACGACAATTAGGATGATTTTTTTGCGTAACAAAGTAGAGACTGTTAGGAACCAGTTTCACTCTCCAGCATTCGAGTCTCTAAAAGAACGCGGAAAGTGGCAAGCAGGTGCTCACGCGGAATTATTTATCTGTCTCTAGTTTCGTTTAGTGTCTGTGGCTCTTTATCCCTCCTACGTCAAAGTTGAAAAAAAATTAAATTAATGAGGTTAAGCATAATCAAAACCATGTGTTGTTTCAGAGTTTAAAATGGCTTTTGGATGAAATCCGGTAGCCAAGTTATATCCAAATATACAAGACGTTACTCTAGAAAACACTGTAAATTAATTTATAAGATATCTATGTAAATTAGATATATGGCAAGGCAAATAATAAAACTGACTATAACTTTTATAACTTGTTCATGTTTCTGAAAATGCGGATCATTTCAGCAGCAGTACGTTTTGAACCTCGGGCTCTTCGATCTAAAGTCCAACGCGTAAACCACAAGGGCATTTTCAGCTCTAATAACTTCAATATTTTAACTCTTTCTATTAATAACAACGAGGTTTATATAGTCCACCACGTGAATACTTAAAGAATTGCTTACTTTTGTTTTTGATGAAAAGCTAGTTTCTAATACATTTTGGTTCTAAAATGCACGAAAGTTTGTGTTTATCATATCTGTTTATATCTAAGTAAAGTTTATTTTGAAAAAAACTATATTTCAAATATTTACACTTATCTTCTATAGTTTCGTTATTTACTAACCCCCCCCCCAAAGTAGCACAGCGACAGGTCTGTGGACTTATATTGCTAGAAATCGGGTTTCAATTCCTGTGATGGGCAGAGCATAGATAGCCATTTATGTAGCTTTTTGCGTAACAAAACAAACGTTTACCAACACTGCATTAATAAAATAAAAAATCATAAGAAATTAGCTTACAAATCACATTTGTTAAAACTTTACTTCTGACGAATTGATTTCGAATTGGATTCGCGATAACTTTACTGACTTAGAACACTAAAATCAAGGGTTTGGTTCCCTACGGTGCAGGCAACCTATTGTGTGGGTGGGTTTACACTAACAAACAAAATTAATGTTTTCATCTACTTCACGTTTATTTTTTTCTGTTACGTATACCAGTTTTACCTCGCAGGTGATGGTGAAATGCACATTCTTAGCTATCATTTACTTAAGAATAATATTGATGTAACTTTTAAAAAGTTATATTTAATTACTTTTATATGATGAGCTATCAATTAATGAGAGCTACACGGTAGCGGAGCATAACTTTTTAAAGGTGTTATAGGAATAATTATATAAATACAAATACTGTACACCAACCGTGCTAGAGATATTAGAGTAATAGAACAGCTGAGCCTCCTTAGTTTATTATATGGATTTAGGACTAACACTAAGCCCTCTTGTTGGAAGAATCTAGCTTATGGTTAAAAGTACCATTAACAGCAAAAGTATCCAAAAGACGAAATAATGCATTTAATTCATTATTAGCAGAAAATAATTTCAGACATTATGTTTAATTGGCTATTTTTCACAATAGGTAAACATTTCTGGTTCTGATTTTGGCAGATAGAGTTAGTTAAATTGAAAGCTAGTAATGCTTTCTACTTGATAATTTACGCTTTTAAAATGACACCATTGTTTCACAGTAAAAATATCGCTCTACAGTAAGGTAGGTCAATACAGTGAATTGTGAGGTACTATGTACCTTCTTTAGGTATTATGTTGAAGCATAACTTTAGTTCTGCGCAATAACTAGAAGTAACATTTTTGAATGGCCAGGTGGTTAGGGTGTTCGACTCACAATTTGAGAATCGCGGGTTTGAATCCCCGTTCCACCAAACATGGTCGTGAGGTAGTACAATGTTACAGTCAGTCTCACTATTCTTTAGTAAAAGAGTAGCCCAAGAGTTGGCACCAGATGGTGATGAGTAGCTGTCTTCCCTTTAATCTTTTACTGTTAAATTCGGGACAGCTTACGCAGATAGTCCAAATTTTGCGCCAAATTAACAAACAAAACCACTCATTTTTCGGTGCCGTAGAATTTTTTTTTTAGTTTACGGTTTATGTTTAGAAAATAAAAACGTTTTCAACCATGTTGAAAGAATTAGCACGAATGATCGCCCAATATAAACGAGTATATCTGAGAAGACCCAGAAATGCAGGCACTTTTGAACAACTGACTACTGTTTTTCAAGAGCAAAACTTCGCCTAAACGATCTATTTGTGAAGAATACTGATCAAATTTCACTATCTTTGGAAGTCTATCAAATATTTTTGATATTTTACGTTTCGGTTTTGTAAATTAAAAAAAATGATTGCTTGCTTGTGCATGCACTGAATTCTGTGCAAAGTTGCACGAGGGTTACGTGCGCTTGCAGTGTAAGACTAAAGGAAAGACAGGTAGTCATCACAACATATCGCCAACTCTCGGGCTACTAGTTTACAAATGAATAGTGGAATTGCTCGTAATATTATAACACCTCCACGGCTGAAAGGATGAGCACGTGCAGTAGAATGCGGATTCAAGCGCCCCAACCACTTGGCCATGTTGGACCTGTGTGTGATTTTCATTTGATAGTTTTCTCTATTCTTTATTTGAAATTTAAATGAAGATAGTTGAATCGTTTAGATTGGAGTTATTATATACCTTATTTCGAATGTTTCGTGTTATAAAAGTACTAGAAACAAAATTAACACTGTGAAAATTTACCATATTAAATACCACCTGGTGACTGCAACAGAAAATATCTATTGCTCTTAATGTGCCATTTTTCTAGAGTAAAACTATAAATCACGTATAATAATTGCCACCAGCTAGTACAGCGGTAATTCTATGGATTTACAACGCTAAAATCAGGGCTTCGATTCCCCTCGGTGGGCTCAGCAGATAGCCTGCTGTGGCTTTGCTATAAGAAAAACACACACATACATATAATAATTATAACGCAACTAAGTTGACTATTTTCTTAGTAAGTACGTACGTAAGTTTAACTTAAAACAGAAAATAAGGCCTAAAGTTTTGTGAATTTATTATCATCTCGTTGTATTTACAAATAGAAGTATATCAATTCAATAATAGTCGAATAAAATGGTGAAGCAAATGACAAAAACAAAGAAAGGAAATACAAGTTCCAAATAAACTACATTTTTCTCTTTTTTTTTCGTGTTAGCTACACAATAGACTATCTACACTTTGCCACTTCGTGGAATTGAACGCCGGATTTTAGCGTTGGAAATTTAAAACATTCTTTCACCCACCGAAGGACATAAGTTTCTTGTTGTTTTTTGTTTCTTATTAAATAGTGATGTAATTTGCGAATTTCAACCGTAGATGTTCGTTCTTAAATAAACAGTTATTATTTATTTTAATGTTGTAGCTGCAGTGAAGGTTAATCTTCCATATGTATATATTTCATTTTGGAAGTTAACAACCAAACCTTCTGTTCGTTTCAAGCTTCAACAAATCTTGTCATGTCACCAAATGAGTTCAATTAAGCTTGTGGTAAATGGCTAACGGTGCGAATGTCGACATTCGAAACGCCAAGTACGAAACCAAACAGTTTCAAATCACATAGTTCTCTGTCATTGTCATTCTTGGATTCTTGATTTATAGTTTAAAATAATGACGAAAAGTATCGTTATATCGTATCACAAACACACCTCTTAGATCTTTGAAATTAGTGGTAGACCTTGTAAGTGTTAGGTTAGAAGATTAATAGAGTTATTGTGGTCTTAGCTGAAGAGGAAGACAGATGAGGATCTTAACGTCTGAGCTGGATCATCCATCGTGACTCACCAAACAACCCCTAATCAAACCTTGGATGCTGAAGTTTCTCTTTACTAAAAGTAATTTTTCTTGTTCTAATCACGCAGATCTTCTGATTAACAATAAATACTTATATCAGTTTTTGGAGTTCGAATTTGATTCTTTTTATCTTGACGTCACTGTCAGCTCTACAGATGAGTAGATTTTAGACTTTAGAGGAAAAAAAACAAATCAACCTTTTGTTCTTTTCTAACATAGAAAAACAGGTGCCATAGCTGTTCAACAATACACAAACTGCAGGTTTGTTTGTTTATTTTTTAATTTCGCCAAAGCTACACGAGAGCTATCTGCGCTAGCCATCCCTAATTTAGCAGTGTAAGATTAGAGGGAAGTCTAGTCATCACCACCCACCACCAACTCTCGGACTCCTATTTTATCAACGAATAGTGGGATTGACCAAACCATTACAACGCCCACGCAGCTGAAAGGCCGAGCATGTTTGGTGTGACGGGGATTCGAACACGCGACCCTCGGATTACGAGTCGAGCGCCTTAACCACCTGGCTATGCTGGACCTCATACATTAGAGGCTCTAAAGAGATATTTTATGACGCTATGTGATATTGGACGTTAAGATAGATTTTGTTATACATTAATTTTCAATTATTTTAACGTTTTATGATAAACCTTCAAATTTTAAAACTTATACATTATGAAATAATATTCATTTTCTTTCTACACAATAAGGGGTTTGCTATATAATTTAATAACTGATACTCATTTTATTTGGTTTTGAGTGCTGTGTGCGATAAGAGAATAAATTTCGTATTTTAATTACATAAAACCATTTATACACGACATTTATCATCAGCTCAATGTAATAGCTATTTACCGTCTCTTGTGGATATTCAATAGTTCATAAGTAAGGGTTCTTTTTTTTATCCACTGTCATTCCTTGCCATAAGGTAAGGCGTGACATTTTTGTTTTTCACTGCCACATCTTGTGTAGATCTATTGTTTAGTACCGGCATGGTCAGATGGGTTAAGGCTTACGACTCGTAAGCTGAAGGTCGCGGGTTCGAATCCTCGTCGCACCAAAAATGCTCGCCCTTTCGGCCATGAGAGCGTTATAATGTAACGGTAAATCCCACTATTCATTGGTAAAAGAGTAGCCCAAGAGTTGGCGGTGGGTGGTGATGACTAGCTGCCTTCCCTCTAGTCTTACACTACTAAATTGGGGACTGCTAGCGCAGATAGCCCTCGTGTAGCTTTACGCGAAATTCAAAAGACGAACAAAACAAAGAAACCTATAGTTTAATTCACAAGGTAAGATCGCCATCTTTATTTATTTTACAGGCCTGGCATGGCCTAGCGCGTTAAGGCGTGCGCTTGGTAATCTGAGGGTCGCGGGTTCGCGCCCGAGTCGCGCCAAAACATGCTCGCCCTCCCAGCCATGGGGGCGTTATAATGTTACGGTCAATCCCACTATTCGTTGGTAAAAGAGTAGCCCAAGAGTTGGCGGTGGGTGGTGATGACTAGCTGCCTTCCCTCTAGTCTTACACTGCTAAATTAGGGACGGCTAGCACAGATAGCCCTCGAGTTGGTTTGTGCGAAATTTCAAAACAATTATTTATTTTATTATCACGTTTCTTCTGAAAGCTTTGTAATTTGATTTACAAGTAAGATATGTTTTCATTCCTTCGTTTCCTGTCGCTTTTTGTATAATACTTACAATTTAATGTATATTTATTTCTCCTTTTCATCATATTTTGTTTGTAGGCCCTTGGATTTAAACATGTTACATTTTATAATTACATACCTTCTTTCGAAAATAGCAATAATACATGTTAACACTTGATTAGCGCCAACGAAATATCTTGAAAATCAGAAATCGCAGCCCTTGTTTATCAAGATGGTGGGCCCTCCGCTAGTACAGTGGTACGTCTACGGATTTACAACGCTAAAATCAGGGGTTCGATCCCCCCGGTGAGCTTAGCAGATAGCCCAATGTGGCTTTGCAATTAGAAAACACACAAACAAGTTGGTGTTGCCAGAATGTTCGAATTAAAGACATCGATATCAACAAAGATCCATTAATGTTATGACGCAAAACGTCGTCCCAGCGGTAAAGTCTAGGGATTTACAACGCTAAAATCAGAAATTCGATTTCCCTAGGTAAACTCAGTGCATAGCCCGATATGGTTTTCCTATGAGAAAAACACACATACATAGAACGTCATGGATCACGATTGAACGTTTTTGTTTGTAGACATCTGTTTCTCTTAAAATTATTAAAGTGTTGTTTTAAAGAAATCTATCCCAGATAGAGTTTTCATTTCCTTTTGTGAGATACTATTCTCAGTAAGTACTTAATGACAGGTTAGCTTCTTCTAGACATAATGAATTTAGTTTACAATAATAAACTATTTTACATAAGAATTATCAGATAAATATTTGAAAGTCTATTTGAATTGGTTTTTGTAAATATTTACTTTCGATTGGTGAATCTTTATTCCTCGTGCTCAAACCACATTACTTCATTAAAAATTATTTTATCCACAAGCATGTCGTTAATTTACAAATAACGTACAAGAATGATTGTTTCTTTTCAGTTACACTCAAAATAAGAACATTTATGAAAAAATGACATGTCTATTCGAATTTTAAATGTAATAATATGAAATAGAAATGTTACATAGTGCTTTAAGTGAGATACGTAAACGTGCATTTAAAATCTAAGCAAATACAGATATTTAACCTCAGACAGTTTACAATTTATTATGTTACTTCATCATACAACAACTGCTTAATGATTTATGTTAAAAGTTGTATTTAAATCTATGCAGAAAAAGTAAGTTTGGTCATCTCGTCACACACGCATACACACATTGTCTTCCTCAGATTTACAAGGGAAGAGAGAGCACGACTTTCTCAGATCTACACTGTTGATGTATAGTTATATTATTATATGACACATATTATCACTAGATTTTCTTATTTATTTACATCACCTCCTTTAACGAATTGACCAGATGTGCACGACCGAGATGAGCACGTTCACTCATGCAGTGAGGCTCCTGAAACTTTTTATCTTCTTTCCTGAAGTCAGAATGCGTTTATTACCCGCTCAATTAACGAATTAATTGGCCAAGGGCGGGAAAAGAAAAACAAAGATACTCTAGTAAGGTGCGTATATAAACGTCAAATGTGAAATGCTAGAACGACTCTTGGTGATCATTAGTGCTCGAAGGGGACGCCCTCTGCCCCATTACCACACGAGCAAGAAGCTTAATGAAGTTGCTTACAGTTTTTAGCTTGAAAACCAATTCATTATGTGTCACCTTCTGTTGATTCCCAGTTCGACGCCAGGAGGTGTAGCTATATTATTTACAACTAGAAAGTGTGAAGGATAAATAAGACATCGTGAAAGAATAAAATATTTATTTCGAATCGCCGTATTTCTTGAAAAGTTAGAGTTAACAAACTTAAAAATTACGGAAAACAACAACAAATTAAAGCGCCCCCTCAGGAAAAAATATACAAGAAGATGATATTTTTATTTTTTTTTTGCGACCTTTAACCTAGTTTCTATTGTGAGACATTCGTAAAATCATCGCTTATTTTTCATTGTAATTAAATACAACTATACACAATGGGCTATCTGTGCTGTGCCCACTGCGGTTATTGAAATCTTACATTCACCATTATAAACCCATAGATTTACAGCTGAGACACTGGGAAAGAAGGTACATGCAACATGTACCACGATCCCGTATTAAAAAAACATAACTTAAAAGTAACTCACTTTCTCTTTATCACACATACACGTCTTTTGTGATCCTGTAGTAAGCTATAGGTGATTATGAACCTATCAATGCGCTATAAACTATACGTGATTATGAACATTTTAATCTGTTGTAAACTTACAAGTGATTATAAATTAATTGTTACAGTTTCAATAGTTTGTGAATACCAATCAAAACGTTTATTTTTTACAGCATACTGAATTGCATTGTGATAATTTACAGAAAACATTATTTGGTTAACCCTTTATAACTTGTTACATATAATTTATTTCGGACGAGTCTCGATTTATTATGTTACGTTCGTTATGTATTATTATTTCAAATAATCGGAAACTTGAATTTGAATTTAAAAGTTAATGAAATGTTAATATGTATTAAATTTATTATATTTGTCAACAAGATTGATACATATAATTTTCTTGCTTAACATAAATATATTTTAACACACAAACAACAATACCGTCTATAATAACGGTTATTACTAATAGTTATTACAAATAATGGTTTATATACAAGAGTTTTACAAAGTTACAAACAATACTAAGTCTTATATCTGACCAGAAATTGAATCTTTTATTGACGTTAACGGATAGCAAATTAATTCTTTGTTGATACACCTGTACACTTCTTTTAACGGCTGGCTAGCTTGAAGCACCCGGATATTCCAGCCGACGGTAATATGAAATGTCCTCATAGAAATATTAAAGTCTGAAGCTAATTCACTAAAATTAAATGGTTTGTAATGTTCGAAATCTATAAACATTCCTGGTCAAATTCTGTAGTTTTACGATTAATAAGCGTTAATCATAATTATAGTTTCCGAGACCTATAGCATACTAACTGCAACTGACCAACAATAACTGTCTTTCTCAGCGAGCCAGTTTTATATACAAATAATGAGAGATTCTCGAACTTTTAACACTGTTTGAAATGCGTTAGCGTTTTCGTAAAACAAATATTACTGATTCTTACTCTCAAGAATATTCTACAAATTTAGAGAACAGACAGGACTTGCGCAATACACATCCGACAATATACATCACATGCATAAAAAAGAAATAATTATACTGAAACAAATGTAGGTAGTAAACTAAACGTATAACAGTAAATCCGTTACAAACTATATACTTTAAAGTGTTTTTTATTTTTTGTAACATTTCTAGTTGACTTGATCAATTTTCGATTTTGTTTTGAACTTCGCACAAAGCTACACAAGGGATATATGCGCTAGCCGTCCGTAATTTAGCACTGTAAGACTAGAGGAAAGGCAGCTAGTCATCTTCACCCAACGCCAACTCTTGGGCTATTATTTTATCAATGAATAGTGGAATTGACCGTCACATTATAATGCCCCACAAATGAAAAGTACGTTTGATTGTATGAGAATTCTAACCTGCAACCCTCAGATTGCGAGTCGAGCGTTGTAATCACCTGGTCATGTCGGACCCATGAAGAAATTAGAAGCGTAGTTCTTTTACTTACAAGACGTACAACGATTTGAGGCTTAAATTTAAGAAATGCAGAAATAAAAACTCTCAGATTAAATATTCTCTTTTAAGTATTTGTGAGGTAAAATTTTGTCGGGCCAACTTGGTCAGTAAATGAAGAAATGTATTGAAATTCATCTTATTATTATTAACTAGTGTATCTGGATTAGCAGGTAAACAATTATAGGAATTAATTGGCAGATATATATATATATTACTTTAAATATAAAGTAAATACAGGAGACAATGTCTCTTGTTGTATATTGTAAAATGAAGTCAAATATCACTTTTGTTTTTATAATTGTACTTCTTCCCACTGGTTTCATTACATATCCAATTTTTTATAAATCCCCCTGATTTGTTTTCTGAACATTCGTAATTCATTGAAACCATTTCTTAAATTTATCTCTAAAATTACCGATTAGTTTTGGTAACGTGAACTAGGCATTTCATATTGAGAAAATTTATGTTTAAGTCTGTTATTAAAGCACCATATGTAAAGAACTATTCCTCTCGCCAAAAAAAAAAAAAAAGAGCGAAATTGATTAACTTCTATGTAAGACACATAAACTATTTCTTGCAGTAAATAATTAATTAAATGTAACCTTGGTAAAAGTGCTTCTTTTGAGATTCTATATCTTTTCTGTTTATGGTTATAAAGCCTCTCTTGTCACAGAAATCACGCGTACACACACACCACTTTATTTTTATTTAAATTTTTTTAGCAAAACTACATAAAGCTATCTTCGATGTCCACAGAAGCAAGTCGAACCCGTAAACTTACCGCTTTGTCACCAGGATTTTAGTACTCATCAGGATCCCTTCCAAGTCAGCCTCTAATTAAAATACTTTTAAAGTAAGTGAACCTATGAGATCTTGGGTGTGTTCAAATACGTTAATCAAAAGGATTTCGTTTCCTGAGTCCAAAACTGTAATCAGATATCAAATCGGTCAAGAGATGACGGAGATATGAGGTAAAGGTTTGTACTTAAATTTAATTTGTAGATATTTTATGCCCTGCTATGCCTGCCGCTAGAAATGTACAAAATAACTCAGATTCAGTAAATTATTTATATATATATATATATTTATGTATTAGAATTCCTTTAATCAAATATTGATATGCAATTGGATATGAAAGTAATCTCTCTCTTTTAAGCACCACGATTGGTCCACAGTTACAGAACTTATAGGACTGAAAGTGAGTGCAGTGCAGATAGCCTGTTGTGTAATTTTTGCAAAAACGAACAATTACATGAAACCAAATTCGTTAAACCAATTCCTATAAGCATTCGTTTGTTTTTTGTTTTAGGTTTGGTTTGAATTTCGCGCAAAGCTACACGAGGGCTATCTGCGCTAGCTGTCTCTAATTTAGCAGTGTAAGACTATAGGGAAGGCAGCTAGTCATCACCACCCACCGCCAACTCTTGGGCTACTCTTTTACTAACGACTAGTGGGATTGAACGCCCCCACGGCTGAAAGGACGAACATGTTTGGTGCGATGGGGATTCGAACCCGCGACCCTCAGACCGCGAGTCGAGTGTCCTAACCATCTGGACATGTCGGACCATAAGCGTTCGTAATTCCAAGAAAAATGTTTATCCGTTGGCTAAACTTAATACACCTTGCAAAAAGTTATTCGTAAAAATTTTTTTTAAAAACCCAGGATGGCTTAAACCTATTTACCTAGCATTTATTTCTCTTCGATATGGATAGTTTGCTTGTAATTAAGCACAAAGCTAAACAATGAGCTATCTATTGTCTGCTCACAACGGGAATCAAAACTCTGTTCCTAGCACTGTAATCGATGTGGACAGAGTCGAAATACATATCCATATTTCATTAGTTTTGTCAGTCTATATCAAATTCATGTGCACTGTAGACATATACGGAGGGTTAATTACATTTTATAAGGACGAATTGAATACTTTAATACAGTGATAGATACAAGGTGTGGCGTCCCTGGTTACACCTTCAATATCAACAGATATTCAATTAATGAGAAGGCTATAAATGTTAGCATTTTAATGCCATCATGATTTTCGTATGGTTGGAGGATAATATCACAGCTATTCCAATATAACGAGATTGTCAAACGAAAAGACATCGCGGTGCAGGTCGAAATTTTTCATCGTACCACTAAAAAAAGAGATAAAAAACATGAATATTAAGTTGATAAAGGCTCAAAAGTTAGAGGTTTACAAAATCCAGTCACACCTCGAAATCAACGACTATTTTATTTCGCAAGCTGGCAGAAGAAACTGGAATCATAACAACCCTAATTTATAGTACACCTATCCAAACTTACGATGCTGTTTCTTTGGACTTCTGTGCATTTGGTCTTATAAAATATGGTCTTGAGAGTGGTCTTACAGGTTCCGTGACAAAAACCAAAGGACATGTGGAAAATTTGTCAAAATCATTATGGTCTGAACTTGACCACACAGTGAAAATTGAGATGTCCGGCAACAGTACGTAATCGATTCTATCGTGCAGACTGAGCAACAGTGGTAGGTTAAACTTTAATAAATTTCCCCTTCTGCAGTATATCTAGTTTGTTAGAAAAGTACTTTTATTCTGGGTCTTATTTTCCCACACCCAGCATGCATGTATCCTAAAAGAAAAGTTTTACACTTTTAAAATTAATTTTGCAATACTTCTTCATACGAATACAAAACGAAAGATATTGTAATAATTACAATTTACATAGAGGTAATTTTGAGTTATAAATGAAAAATAGAAATTAGGTCAGTCGACTTTTTTTTTAGTGTATTAAGGTGTGTGTTTCTATGGGTAGTTTTAGAGAAACTCGAGTAATTTTTCTGGCTATAAAAAATAACGTTCTGAACGTACAGTTCAAAACACGCAAGTTGGTAACATCAGCTATTCTTCAATCATCCTTACTTTTTGCACAGGTGTTTTGGGTTGGTTTATTTTAAATTTCGCGCAAAAGTATACAAAAATTATCTGCGCTAGCGGTCCCTACTTTAGCAGTGTAAGACTCGAGGGAAGGCAGTTAGTTATTACCATCCACCACCAACTGTTGGGTTACTCTTTTATCAATGAATACAGGGTTTGATCGCAATATAATACCTCTCCCCACTCACAGATGAAAGGGTCAGCATGTTTGGTGGGACTGGGATCTAACCCGCGACCCTCAGATTGCTAGGCGAGCGCCCTAAACACCTGGCCATGCCGAACCATTCAGCCTTGATAGACCAGAGGGAAGGCGGCTAGCCAACGTCACCCACGCGCAACTCTTGGGCTACGCTTTTACCAACGAATAGTGGGTACAGGTATTTAAATATTTCATGGTTAGTATTAACTTTTAAAATAATAAAACTGTCTTCAAGTTTCTTGGTAAGATTTAGTTACTCATGATTAACTTGGACATTTTATTAAATAGTAAGGCCCTTTTATAAGCACTTATAATAAAAGATGTGTATCTGTTTTTTAATAATGTGATAGTTTATTACAAACAATTAATATATATATTTTTCAACTACCATGTGACAAACAGTCCTCATTAGGTATCCTTGGCTGAAATTATCCGTGCAATTTGTTTTGTCTCTTAAAGTTGTAATATTACAATAAAAAAGCATGAAAATAGAAATACAGATAAATCATTTAGTTGTTGTTGTTTTGAATTAAGCACAAAGCTACGCAATGGGCAATCTGCGCTCTGCCCACCACGGGTATCGAAACTTGGTTTTAAAGCGTTGGAAGTCCGCGGACATACCGCTGAGCCACTAGGGGGCAAATCATTTAGTTATTTGTTGTTAAGTGAAAGATTCCCGTAGGTTACTGTGTTATACTCATCATAGGATGAAATTTTTTGTGTGTTATAGTGTTGTAAGTCCTCAAGCTTACTACTGAATCAGAAGGGGGGAGAGAAGTGAACTCAAACAAACAGTTTTATAATAACAGTTAAAAAGTTATTCTGGAAGAATAAAATAGAAATCATTTTTGAAGGCACTTCAGTTTTCAGTATGTACTCAGATATTAAATCTAATATCTGATTATGCAAAGGATGGTTTGTTTGTTTGTAGTTAAGCACAAAGCTACACAAAGGGCTATCTGTGCTCTGTCTACCACGAGTATCGAAGACCGGTTTTGAGCGTTATAAGTCCGTGGGCATGCCGCTGAGCAGATTAGAACCATTTTCAGAAACGTCTTCTTTATCTGACAAATATTTAAAATTGTTTTAAAACAAAAATAATCAGGTACAAAAGAAATTTGTTATAAAAATGCAGTGAGAACGACAAAAATCTGGTTTAACAATTCTGGTTTTGGTTTGATTTGTTTCGAGTTTCACACAAAGCTATTCGAGGGCTATCTGCGCTAACCGTTTATAAACTAGCAGTGAAAGACTACAGAGAAGGCAGCTAGTCATCACCACCTACCGCCAACTCTTAGGCTACTCTTTTACCAACGAATAGTGTGATTGATAACGCCCCCACAGCTGAAAGGGCGAGCATATTTTGTGTGACGGGGATTCGAACCCGTTACCCTCAGATTACGAGTCGAGTGTCTTAATCACTTGGTCATGCCGTGTTCCCCTCGATAGTCAGAGTGAAGATAGCTCATCGAATCATCGTATAGCTTTGGGCTAAAACAAATGAACAAATGATAGCAGATTAAAATATATATAACCATTTTATGTATTATTGAGCGAAATGACGTTTCATAAATCGTTCTTAAACAAATTATTAGAGCTACTTCGTTCTTTAAAGTAGGTATGTGCGGAAAATGGATAAAAGCTAATTTTCTAGTACAACCACAAACTGCGAGAAAAGGTCTTAAAATCCTAGAAATTAAAGACCTTCTGTTTTTGGGCCACAGTTATGGCTTCACGTTTGATTACAAAAAAAAGAAACAAGTTAAATTAAAGATTTCCGCTTACTTTGTGACCGTGGAATGCTTTTAGCCTTATTGACAAGTCATTACTTTCAATGGTGCCTCTGCTCACGAAAGAAAAAAATGTAATATGTTGCTTACTGATTCAATGTCCATAAAACCAGACAATTAGCATGAGCAGTTATTTCCAATAATAATTTTACGACGGAATGAAGTGGTAACTTGTATTTTCAAACTTTTTTTGACCTCAACATTCAGGGTGAGTGTTGGCCAGTGGCTAATGATCCAAAGTATGGAGTTGCATCCTGTTTCTATAATAGTCACATGCCTAAATTCGCTTTCCTTAGTTTAGGGACTAGATGCTTTACAAGGATGACGGGATTGGGCAAAAGTGACCCAAAAGTTGGCTATGGAACTGTTGACCAGCTGCTTTCCGACTAACCAATAAATTAAAATTACAGACAGTTAGCGCAAATAACCCTCGAGTAGCTTTGCGCGAATATTTAAAACCAATCAAATGACCGACCTCGACATCAGCGGGAACAGTTAACCCTAACGCAAAAACACGTACTTCTGAAAATTCAAGCATAGTTTACAATAAAGTCTGGGAAAGGTCTCCGTAGCTGACATTCAATGTACACAAACTAGTTCGAGAAACTTTCCAAATATAAATACAATGTCAATAAAGGGTGGGTTGACAGAAAAAAAAAGGAAGATTAACCTAAAACAAGGACATTCAAACTGTCAATAAATATGTAAGTGATTAAAAGTGAGAGACAAGATATCTTCGTTTTTTATATGTTTAATTCATTCCATTTCATGTTTGGATAGAGAAACATGTAGAGAGTTTTCATCACTTCGTCTAACCTTTTCCCTACAGTTTGGCAAAAGGTTATGCTGTTATCGTGATACCAAGGTCTTCACACTAAGTTACTGAAGCAAACATGAGTAAATACTATAACACTAGTTTGTCCAAGTAGCTTCAATGCACAGTGCAGTTTATTCCATGATCTTTGATTCAAGTCACTTATACTATAGGAAAATCATTAGAAATGTTCCTTTGCAACAAGTAACGACAGCAGTGAAGTACTTGTGTTGTAAATTTATGGTAAGACTGCTAAGCCGCCGTAATAAGGCAAGACACATACTCGATAGCACCTCAATAACGCTTATCATTCACAGTAAGGAATCGACTGTTACTCTCATAACACATCCACATCTCTCAAGAGCGGGGAATTTTTTGTTGTACTGCAAAGATTAGAAAACAGTTTTCTACCTTCGAAATCTATAACTTTAGCTATCCGACAGCAGAAACAACTGATTCGAATTTGATCGTTTCGACATTTTTTGGAAGTGGTAAAGCTGTGGTTTGTAGGATTATATGTTGTAAGAAAACACACATTCAAAGTAATGCCACCAATACTCAGCACAGTCTAGTGAATAACTGTATTTACTGCAAAACCCCATCAAATACAGTTGTTTTAATGATTAAACTGGCGAACACTATGTGAGTATATAGAATGTTAGGTGAATAAAAAAGAATCATTCTTGACGTTATGAATAGAGAACTCAGCGTTATTATTGTAACTGATTTTACAATGGCCTTAAGGAAAGAAAATATCTTCCTTTAGTCTAAATTATGCGGTTATAATATGTACTATGTTTTTCACGGTAATCAGCTAAGGCAACTTGCAACATTTGCTAAGCTCGTAGGCGTCTTAATATCAACTTCAATAGTTTGACTAAAGATATAACTTTGAAGAGGATCTTGTTTATCAGATCAGTTGACGATAGTGTATTATTCTTACACCAGTCTAATGGGGAGGCTCTTCTAGAAACTAAACCAAATGTTTACTAACTAATAATATTTATTATAACTTTTCAATTAACCACTAGTCTCTAAATATTCAAATGGAAGTAATAATTAAAAAAATTATGAAGGTTATTGTGAATCTGAGGTTCCCTGGTTCGTGTCTTGTTGCATCCAAAAACACACTCTTTTTCTAAGATCACAGGTACGCTATATGAATAACAGTTAAATCCCACTATTTAGTCAGACAAGAGTAACACAAGAATTAGCAGCGAGTACTGTTGATTTGTTACCTTTAGCTAGTGAACTCAGATCAATAGATAGACAAGATTATAGATACAAAAGTCCGGAGAGATTTTGATGAAATGGAAGTTTCTTGTATATAATTACTTTGCTATCTGGCTCAAACTCTGGGATTTTTACCTCTGAAACAAGGAAACGGAAAATTTGGCTGTAAAAACCCTTTGGTGATCAGCAATTATCCTTGCAAATAATATCTTGAAAACGTTTCTTGTCACTAGATGGCAGGACCTTTACAACGCAAAAGGTAGATTACGTTAACATGAGAATATTAAACAAACTGAGATATATTTTTTAAATAGAGAACTAGAGTTCCAATACTAAGTTATTCTTGTAGTTTAAGCAAAATAAAGTAAAGCGAGATTAAACTGTTTCTAAGTAGTTTGAAAAAGTATAAAAACGAGTGTTTTGTAACATTCGCATTAATTTATTATCTCCTGGACCTAAAAGTACACTGGATATCACAACACAGTTTGGGTACAGTTTGAATGGGTAATGAAAAAACTTTAACACAACAATGACGTTTAGACAAGGTTTTTACAAATACGTGATGATGACAAAAATCTCTTCGAAACATTGTACATTTGTTACTGTATTAAAATTGTAATAAGTACAACGTTTTGACAATGTTTTTGATAGTATCTGATGGTTACAAAAATCTTTTCGAAATTTTGTATATTCGTTACTCTGTTAAACTTGTAATAAGTACAACGGTTTCAATTTGCGAAGTACAATTTTCCAAAAGCCTAACTTAAAATTCACACAATTTTTTAAACAGACAAGAAAGAATCCTCAATAGCTGCGGCACTTGAAATTTTTTTAGGCCGAATTAAAGTAAATTATTTGTTTGATTTTGTCACATATTGAAAACATCTAAAGGCCTGAGAACGAAGGTATGAAATAAAATGAAATAGTTTCAGAGATGATGTTTTTTTTTTTCAGATTACATCTTCTCCAAGTCTTCTAGCAAGAAGGATAACATCAACAACAACAAAAATAGCAGTAAAAAAATTAAAAAAGACAAAAAATGGAGACGTTTGAGAATGTTTATGTTAAGAAACTGTCAGAAATAATTAATATTTAAGGAAGAATTGTATTCCTTAGATTTAGAAATAAGGGACGGCTTGTGGAGGAGGTTAAATTTTAAAACAATTTATTCCATATTCGTGATTCTACAATAGTAACTCATTATCAAGTATACAGAGAGAATTTAACTGAAGCAATATGTTTACAATTATGTTAATTAACGTACAATTTACAACACAACAATTTGTATAAATGTGTTTGTGTTTTCTCATAGCAAAGCCACGTCGGGCTATCTGCTGAGCCCACCAAGGGGAATCGAACACCTAATTTTAGCGTTGTAAATCCGGAGACATACCGCTGTACTAGCGGGGGGCCCAATTCGTATAAAATCAGTTGCATTTGTTCGACACGTAAGCGCAGTATATGATTCGGTGACTGATTTAAAAAATAACAAATCATAATATACAGTAAAATACGATTATAAATACTATTTATATATAGTAGGTGGCTACTATTTAAAACATTCACCGGTAGGTGGCACTATTTTAAAAATTCACCAGTAGGTGGTTACTATTTAAAACATTCACCAGTAGGTGATTATATAAAATATAATTATATAAAATACGATTATATAGAGAATAAAAGAAAGTCTGTTGAAAGCTAGCATCCTCTCATCATTTTCAAATGATTTTACCACTTAAAACATTCACCAAGTGGTGACTACTATTTCAAATATTCACCAGCAGGAGACTACTATTTCAAACATTCACCAACAGGTGACTACTATTTCAAACATTCACTCACAGCAGCCTTTGTTATTTAAAGCTTTCGTTAACAGATGACTTTACTACATAAAACCTTCACTAATAGATGTTTATAGTGTTTAAAACATTAACTAACAGAATACCTTGCTATTTAGAACATGTACCAATATATGTCTTCACTACTATAAAAAACATCACCAACAGTTGAATTTGTTATTTACATCATTTACTAACATATGATTTTTCTATTTAAGTCATTCAATAACGGATGAAGGAATATGATGAATATCATATAAACAAGAACGACAGTGAAGAGTTGAATTCACTTCTTAAGCATCATCACGTTATTAATGCAAAATGTCATGTCTTCGTTACATGCCACAATATATCATTTATCGTTCAGATGACTAGAAACCCATTCATGGCGAACTGATGAGCGGGATGCCACTGTCAAATTTAAATACGATACTGACAGATACAGAGATACAGTTTTTAAAGTGTCCGTATCGGAAGACTGAAGCTGTTAGAGGTTTTACAGCTGTGAGAATCACAAACTCTAATTTTGTTTATTTCGACTCTTTAGTTAATCATCTTTTAACATTTATTTCCGTGAAACACTGTGTATCTATAGTAGTACGTGTTGATAGGCCTCAGTCGTTATTCTTTCGTAGTGAAGAGTTCTTTGTTTACTGCAATACCTTTTAGTCCATTAACGTCAGCAGCACTGTTTTGTCGTTTACACTCGGATATAATCATTGTCATCACTGTTCAATTATATACACAGGGATTGTGTGTAAATCAGTCACCTATTGCTTACAAAAACAAAACACAGACCCTAACATCGGAGCAGCTGCAGGCGAGACGTCCGCACGTGACGACAAAAATTAAGTGACGACATTATAAGAATACACACACAACTTGACGTTGTCGCAACGTTAATATTGCCACGGCTTTGGCGGAGCTGTTGGAACGAATCAAGTACTAGTTTTGGTGAGCGACTTCTCTTTGGTCCTCTTGCCATAATATAGCAGCTGTCGTCATAGGCTTTTAGGCTAAGCTGTTGCTTTGTTCCAATTTTTAACACATGCGTTAAAAAAAGCATCGTCTTAAGTACCTATTGACAGAAACTGCAAATCCCGTATGTGTAGCCACAATACTTTCTACTGGGAGAGATGAATGGTTATAGAGCGTTTTATTTCTTGAAAGATGGAATTTCATTGCCTGGCAATTGTAAAAGAACGAAAGACAACTCAAGTTCAAATCTCAGAAGAAAGGGATCTGCTGATAAAAATGTTTATGTAGCGCTGATACGTTTCTCTTTCCTCCTAAATATTTCTTTCCAACCAGTTTACTAGTTTTTACTTCCATAATTGTCAAAACTCCCGGTGTTATAAGCAATCTATTCAGTTGTGTCTGCGTACTTGCGAGGAAGATTTTAAGACAATTTCCACAAATTCCATGTGGATTTACTAAGAAACATTGGTTAGGATCGAAAGGTTTGGATCAAGTTAAGTTAAAAACGCTCTGTAAGAACTTTCTGTAGTTTGCTTAGTTTTTCAACAATGTAAAATTTGGATTCGTTTATATCATTATTCTGAAGGTGAATTAATATATTTATAGTGAATAGAAAACCTGGATTTATTTGAAACGTTTTGCTGCTTAATTTTCTGAAGAAAGAGAAAATGCAGGTTTACACGTATCGTCTTTCTTAAGGATAATTAATATTTGGAACAAATTGATAAAGTGGGATTTATTTATAATATTTTCCTATAGATTATTTAACCTTTAGAGCGAATGCAAAACCGAGGTTTATTTGTAACATTTTTTTCTGTGGGTTGCTTAAATACATAATTTTTTTAGAGCGGATGCAATACCTGGATTTGTTTGTGAGTAACTTATTTGATAACTCTAACATACTGCAGATGAGAATACCATTTATAGAGGTTTGTGAGTGTTTATAATTATGTACAAAGCAACACAAAAGGCTATGGGTAGTGGGTACTCTGCCCACCACGGATATCGAAATCTGGTTTCTAAAGGTGTGAGTCCATAGACACACCACTGTGCCACTGGGAGGCTTCTAATCTTTTATGATCTATTGCAAACATTATTTATTTAGTGCGTTTCTCTCAACATTTCAGCATCAACAGTCATGAATGTAGTAAATATGTTCGCCATTTAATTAACGCTGAACTATATTTTTTAGTTCTGTACAACAGCATACACTCACTGTATATTTTTTTAGCCTTCTCATCGTGGTCTGTGGCAAAACACAGTGGGTACGAAGACAAGAAATCTACTAAGAGTTGGGTTATCAAGTAACAAAATGTACGAATAAAAGCTACATGCTATGAATACTCATAAACTTTAGAGTAGAAAGTGAAGGTTAGAATCGACACTTAAACAGTTTTCGTTCAGTAATCAACAAAATTTCTGGAGTGAATTTTATTTTATACACTTCTTACTTCGTAATCGACTAAGGTGTTCTGTAAATGTTCACGTGGCTCACACTACGAGTGTGTGTGTGGGTTTTTATAGCAAAGAGATATCGGGCCATCTGCTGAGCTCCCCGAGGTGAATCGAACCCCTCATTTTAGCGTTGTAAATCCGTAGACTTACCGCTGTACTAGTTGGGGGCTCTCATACTTCAAAGTTATTTGTGTAAATTCTTAAAAGCTTTTTGTGTATATATGAAGTATCAAAACGTAAGGATATTTTTATTATTGCGATGTTTGTTGTTCATCGAAAAATCGTGCCTTTTAACGACAAAACCCCAACATTTCTAAAACAATATGTACATATTTATACAGTTACTGTAACGTTCTTCTTACATGTAAAACATTGTTTACGCAGTCTTCATCAGCTGAATTGGGTTGTTTGTAGGCTATCTTTGCTCTGCCCCCCCCATGGGTATTGAAACCCGGTTTCTAACGTTATAAGTCCGCAAACATCCTGCTGTGCTACTGAGGGGTAAAGTATTGTAGATCCAATATATTTTAAATACCTCAAGAATACCATATCTTTAAAAGTATACTTTTCATCCAGTAGGAAGGATGGATCTTTAAAAAAATACTACACACATAGTGGAGATTATCTACATTGAAAAGTACTATACATGTAGTCAGAATGATTTACATTGAAAAGTACTATACATGTAGTCAGAATGATCTACATTGAAAAGTACTATACATGTAGTCAGAATGATCTATATTGAAAGGCACTATACATGTAGTCAGAATGATCTATATTGAAAGGCATTACACTTAAGACGGTGTGTTTGGGATTAAGTCCAAAGCTATCTGTGTTCTGCCCCTCACGGGTATCAAAACCCGGTTTCTAACGGTGTGAGTCCGCAGACATGCCGCTGTACCACTCTGGGGGCTCCTAAGTAGGAAGTGTTTATATTGACAAGTACTATGCATATAGTTACGATGATCTAGTTACAAGTATTACACGCATTCTGAAGAATGTATTGTAAAAAATACTATACATCTAATCGAAAGGTTCTATACTAAAAAGTACTACACCTGTAATTTGTTTTTTTGGAATTTAGCGCAAAGCTACACGAGGGTTATCTGCGCTAGCCGTCCCTAATTTAGCAGTGTAAGACTAGAGGGAAGGCAGCTAGTCATCACCACCTACCGCCAACTCTTGGGCTACTCTGTTTACCAATGAATAGTGAGATTGACCATCACTTTATAATGCTTCCACGGCTGAAAAGGCGAGCATGTTTGTTTCAACGGGGATGCGAACCCGCGACCCTCAGATTACGAGTCGCACGTCTTAACCCACCTGGCCATGCCGGGCAAGACAATTTTAAAACTCTTGTATTGTGATCAATTTTTCAACGAGAAAACACAATTTAGGATTTTCATGAGCTGTTGGTGTTTTGAATTAAGCACAAAGTGCTATCTATGCTCTACCTACCATAGGTATCGAAACTCGCTTTTTAGCGTTGAAAGTCTGCAGATCTACTGCTGTGCCACTGGGGGGGGCTTTTCATGAGCTATTCATGTGCATGTGAACTGACTTACAAATTCTCAATTTTTCTGGAGCTAGAATTGGCCATGATAAGGTTGCGTTGCGTTGCGGAAAGATATTGAATTCGACTGCGGATATTTAAGTATATCAATTTATACAATTTATTAGGTACTGTGAACAGTAATGGAAACGTTATTTTTAATTAGCACAATGAGAGTTTCCATTAAAACTAAGAAAGTATATAGTTTTATCTATCTTGTCAATTGCATAGAATGATTCCATTGATTTACCTTTTAATTGTAGTGTCAGTTTCATAAAATTATTCCGTTCACACCTTCTCTAATTCTGTCAAATGGACTACAACATCCAAAATAATTAATTGTTTTGTTTTCTCACGACTATCTTTATACGAAATTCGACAGACAAACCTAAATAACCGTTGGGCACAAAATAACTAGCTAGTGTATGAACTGATCAAATTTAACCAAAGCATTTAATAAACTTTAAACTAATGTTATATTATATTAATTATTTTCATATACATAGAACATGTTAGTGTCACTATTACTGGAATTTTGACATTCTGCTGTTATGCGTGAGTTCTTATACTTAAGCTGTATTACAGGTTTTGTTATCAATTCTGAACAATATCAATAAACAGTTTCATTAACATGCTAAGACTTTCTTTTAAATAACCTTTAAAATACTAGCGCTACATTTGTTTTGTCAGAAGATAATGTAATTTTTTATAGAGTTTTTTGCAATCTAATCACAAAGCTATTCAATGGGCTATCTGTGCTTTGCCCACCACGGGTAACTTTTTTAAGGAGAAAAGCTTTATTGAGTATTTAGGAGATACATTTTCCAGATCATTAAAGATATGAAATAATAAAAACTGATATTGGACAAGGAACACACTATTCAAATGTTGTATTTTTTAATGAAACAGACTGCATATTTAATGCAAGTAACTAAGGTACGGAAATGAGTTCATATTTGGAATATTTATGCAAATATTATTTTCTGTTAAGAGAGAACTACCTAGTTCTTATAAAAACACATCAGAGGATAAAGAGGGAAGTTTTAATGTTTTGACTAGTATTACTAAAAAAATATCTTTCAGTTTTTGTAACTAAAATATATTTTTAGATTATGTAATTTAGTTATATTTTTACTTTAAGTAAAACTACGATATGATTACTTATTTGTTTAAAATGAAAGAAAACATATTTTAATTGTTTTTATGTAGGTTTGATTCGGAAATGTTTAATTTATATTATTAAACAGTAGACTTTATTCCGAAATATGTTTAATTTGTATGATTGAACAGTAGGCTTGATTCGGAAATGTGTTTAATTTGTATGATTGAACACTAGGCTTGATTCGAAAATGTGTATAATTTGTATGATTGAACAGTATGTTTGATTCGGAAATATGTTTAATTTATATGATTGAACAGTAGGCTTGATTCGGAAATATGTTTAATTTGTATGATTGAACAGTAGGCTTGATTCGAAAATGTGTTTAATTTGTATGATTGAACAGTAGGCTTGATTCGAAAATGTGTTTAATTTGTATGACTGAACAGTAGGTTTGATTCGGAAGTATGTTTAATTTATATGATTGAAAAGTAGACTTGATTCGAAAGTTGTTCAATCATATAAGTTAAACATATTTCCGAATCAAACCTACTGTTCAATCATATAAATTAAAATATTTCTGAACCAAACCTACTGTTCAATCATATAAATTAAACATATGAAATATTTTATCTTGGTATTACTTCTGAACAAAGCAGTTGTAATTCATGATCTTTGTGTTATATAATGTTATAACACAAGTAATATAATTCTGATTTACTTGTGAAGACAAGAACTATCTTAGTTTTTCTTATTCATAGTATGTTCAACTTGAATCTAGACGCATGTTGAAAGTTAAGAACAATAAAGTTTGAAAGTTTTAATATTAGAAGTTTTGTTCTCTGTTTGTAGAGTAATTGATTGAAAGTACGGTTTTGACAGGTTTTATTGTTTTTACAGTTGTTAATAGTATTTTCACTCGTTGGACCTGGATCTCATCTTCACGATAACTAGAAAACGGTGTATTTGTGAGATGGCTGAACTTACTCACCACTGAATTTCGAAGTGTCCGGAATGGCCAGGAGTCTGGTTAAGGTAGACAGACGTGTGTGCATTGTCATGTAGGAAGCTATATAGATTACACATTCCCTAATGTTCAGAATAAACGTGTTCTTGGGTCACAATGGGGAGTGCATTCGCCACTAAAGTGGCAAATTCCAGTACGTGGACTATGTCCATATTCAGACGGCCTTTTCTAAGAAAAGATCGGATTGTGGCCAGTGTGGTAGTGACAGCTGAACTTTTAACCTTTCATAGGTTGAGGTAACTTGAAGTTTTTAAAACTTGACGTTTCATAGTAGCTATGCCTTGTGCAGTGCTCACAATGTATTACATTCACGAACTGACTGCTCGAACGATACCTGTCGTACGTTGGAAGTAACTTCACAAAATTATCTACCTACTAGTTCCTGACGAGGAGTTACCGTGATTGTGATGAACCAATGTCCGACGAGATTCAGGGAAGAAACACAATCAGCCCATTTCTACTGCACGAGCAATGATACGTACATAGCAAATATCCTTCAATTTGTTACTTTGTGTTTTCGACTTAAGAGTTTTGGTATTTGATTTTCGCCTTATACATTGTAATATGTTTAACCTTCACACATTGAACAAATGCCAGTCTTATCCTTAATTATGTTTGTTTCCAAATCGAAGACACTTTTTCATTTTTAATGTATTTAATTTAGTATTTATGTTTTGTTTGTTGTTATAATTACTATTTATAATTTATGGGTATCTCTCCGTTTTTCTTATTTCTTTACGATTTTATGTTGCGTTTTATTTCAAATTGTATTTGAGGGTGGTTTGGTTTTGTATTGTATTTTCCTGATTGGTTGCTGGAATGTATACTTTTAATCTTTGGTGTTTTCTATTATGAGTTATGACGTTTGTTACACGAAGGAAATGATTACAGCATTTTGTGACTTGCATTTGATTCTCTAATATCACCGTTAATTGTTTTTTTGTTTGTTTTTGAATTTCACACAAAGTTACTCGAGGGTTATCTGTGCTGGCCGTCCCTAATTTAGCAGTGTAAGACTAGAGGGAAGGCAGCTAGTCATCACCACCCACCGCCTACTCTTGGGCTACTCTTTTACCAACGAATAGTGGGATTGATCGTCACATTATAACGCCCCCACGGCTGAAAGGGCGAGCATGTTTAGCGCGACGGGGTTGCGAACCCGCGACCCTCAGATTACGAGTCGCACGCCTTAACACGCTTGGCCATGCCGGGCAATCACCGTTAATATTTAAAGTTCCAGTCAAGGATGTCATAGTTTAGTTTACATTTCTAGTCGGATATTGTAAAGTAATTTTTCTACATTTCTTTGCAGTTCTAGCATGTAATTAATAGTGTACTTGCCAAATGAATGTTGAAAGGTTCTTTTTTACTAGGAAAAGTTGCATAGAAAATTATATGTTCCAACCTTTGTCTGAGACCCGTGTGAAGGACTGCGTCTATCAAAACGTACGATTGTGCAATCTGATAGGAATCAGGGGTTTTCATCCTTATAAATATTGTCAGGAATATATCGTATGCAGCATTTGATTCCAGTATTCCGCATTTTTAATATGTTTTAAAATCTAAATTTCAGAAGTAAACTACAATTTATGTTTTTATGTGTGTTTGTGACGGATGTGCCAAAAACACATCTCCAGCTCCAACAACCACTTAGAGGACAATAGAAACAAAAGCTGACCAGTAAGTGGAATATATTAGGCTACATAGTATTCAATGAGAATAAAGGTTTAGTTTATTTGTTCATTTGTGTTCCTCTCTTTTGCTGTGCAATTGGTTTATTATTCTCTTAGTCCTTCTGATTTTGTGTTTCGTGGATAATTTTTAACTCTTTCTGCTGGACATTAGTGAACAAGAACACCGACGTTAGAGGTTATGCTCTCAAAGAAAGGAAAAATGTTACAGAAATTTCGTTGGTAAAAGAGTAGCCCAAGAGTTGGCGGTGGGTGATGATGACGAGCTGTCTTCCCTCTAGTCTTACACTACTAAATTAGGGACGGCTAACGCAAGGAACATAGCAGAGAGACCGTCATGACTTTGTTCTAAAGTGAACAAAGAAGTAAAAAAAGGTGGTGATAAATATTACATTATTAATTATACATATATATATTATATAATTCATATTTATGTATTTATACCCTTCATTTCAAGGTTAGTTTGCACCATTTGGTATTGTTACCACAGAACAATGATAGGTTTTAGCAGTAACGTAAAAAAAAAAGGCCTAGTTTTAATACATTGCATATTTACGTGACTACAAAACTGCTAAATAAAACAACAAGTCTTTATTACATGATTTGATAAACCAAACATATTAGGACTGTTTACTGTTCGTGATGAAAACATTTCGTCGGTACAACCGCTAAATAATGTTTTTATACATGTGAAATGTGTAACTTCTGTGTTCTCCCATTGGCGTGTTTCTCACACTGGTACGTGCAACTGAGCCGGTATAAATTTCTTTTAAGTAACAGCACGATAGGTTTGTGTTATGGAGGTTACTCACTGAAGGCCACATTGACGGTATATCAGATGGTCACTGAAAAAAAATGAAAAGGTCACGAACGGAGTTCATGCTACGTGATCACTTTGTTCTGTGTAGGGTCTCAATTCTCCCAGAAAGACCGTGTAATGCGTCACCTCAGATGAGGAAAGGCTATACTTGTTTAAATGTATCTGATACAAACATCAGACCACATATTGCTGAACGTATAAACAGCCACCTATCGTGAGTTCATCAAGTTCAGCTAGTGTAGAAGGGCGAATGTGTATGTGTGATAGGATTTGCCGCAAACAAAAAAGTGGACTTTACTACCAATGCAAGCAAAAGTTGTTTCTCACAGACTTTCGCACTTGCTGGAATTAAGATTTTGAAAAATCTTAAAGTACCAGCTTTACCAATGGTTAACATTCTCGTCTGATGAAAAGAAATATTAAAAGGCGTACCATAAACACATATGATACTGAAAAACAACATAACAAGAAAAACGTTAAAGTCAAGCTACTAATGTGATAAGTACTAGCTAGATTTAAAAAACAACAACTCTAACCAACAGCAGAGAAGCATTGTTGGTGACCGAGCCCCCCGCTCCACAGTGGCACTGTGGTGGTTCTGGTTTCGATACCCGTGGTGAACAGAATACAGATAACCCTTTGAGCAGCTTTTTGCATAATAACAAACAACAACAGCTAACCGAGGCGATATATATAATTTTTCTAAACATTTTATACCTTTTTACAAATTTAATGATTAGTTCGTGTCATTACAGATTTTGTTGAAGGTAGGCTTCAATCATAATTAAATATTAATACTTTATTTTAATTACTAGCTTTCTATGGAACGTTAGTTAATTACTAGCTTTATTATTTGAAACCTTAGTTAAACACTAGCTCTATATAAAATCACAGTTAATTACTAACCTTATATAAAATCACAGTTAATCACCAGCTCTATATAAAATCACAGTTACTAATTAGATATACAATTGTAGTTACTCACTAACTTGATCGTAACTTTGTTATGCGAAGATTTCGCTGATTCTAATTGGCAAGACTTGGCGATCGACATTACAGAACAAACAGGGTTTAACACGAAGTCATAGTTTTCAGAACCGCTAGATGGCTTCAAACTGTAGCGAGAGCAGTTTTTCAAACACTTTAGAGTAAAATACCACTCCAGACTTAACATAGAAAACTAGAATGTGATAGACCACAGAACAAATATATTATTAAATGTTCTCTGTTGTTTCTGATTAACAAGTGTCATTTCAAAGTTAGCTTGCACCATTCGGCATTGTTCCCACAGAACAAAGCTATTATTGAATCTTTAATGTTGTTTCTGATTGATACATGTCATTTCAAGGTCAGCTTGCACCATTCACCATTGTTACCACAAAATAAAGATATTATTATATTAAATATTTTCTGCTGTTTCTGATTAATAAGAGTCATGTTAAACTTTAAATTTTCATAAACATTATTTAAAAACAAGGAATATAATATACTAAAATATACATATTAATTAATATTCTCTATTAATTACGAGGAAAAATCCACAAGTAATTAATAATCCTGACTGGGAAAAGGTTTTTTAGCATAGCTTTCCTAGAAGCACGTTTATAGCTAGTCTAATTTTTCGAACTCCTTTCAGTTCGATATGTATTTCAGAATTTTACTATCCCTTGTATTAATTGTTATGGGCCCGGCATGGCCAGGTGGGTTAAGGCGTGCGACTCGTAATCTGAATTCGCGGGGTTCGAATCCCCGTAGCACTAAACACTCTCACCCATTCAGCCGTGGGGGAGTTATAACGTGACGGTCAATCCCACTATACGTTGGTAAAAGAGTAGCCCAAGAGTTGGCGGTGGGTGGTGATAACTAGCTGCCTTCCCTCTGGTCTTACACTGCTAAATTAGGGACGGCTAGTGCAGATAGCCCTCCAGTAGCTTTGCGCGAAATCCAAAAACAAAACAAACAATTAATTGTTATTGTAATATGTTTGACTAACGCTCAGTTTTGGAGTTCGGAATTACTGGACAGGCAGAGAAGTCAGCACAAAAGCATTCAAGCTATTCTTTAGAAACTTTTAAAATAATTTACAGTTGTTGAATATACAGTTTGTAGAAACTGGTGGATATATAATCTAAGTTACCATATATAATTCTTGCCCTCTGTCTTTCACTCTAAGAACCTCCCGCCCATAAAACTAAGTAGCTAAATGCTATATTACACTTACCCACAGGCTCAGCATTCATGAGGTGAGTATGTTTGTTTTTGAATTTCGCGCAAAGCTACACGAGGGTTATTTGCGTTACCATTCCCTAATTTAGCAGTGTAAGACTAGAGGGAAAGCAGCTAGTCATTACAACCCACCGTCAACTCTTGGGCTACTCTTTTACCAACGAATAGTGGGATTGATCGTCACGTTATAACACCCTTACGACTGAAAGAGCGAGCATGTTTGGTGTGACGGGGATTCAAACCTGCGACCCTTGAATTACGAGTCGAGTGCCTTAACCACATGGCCATATCGGGCCTAACCGTCCCTAATTTAGTAGCGTAAGATTAGAGGGAAGGCGCCGCTAGTCAACAACGCCCATCGCCAACTCTTGGATTATTGTTTTATCAATAAATAATAGGATTGAGCAGAACTTTATAACGCCCAAACGGCGGATTATGGGTCTACCACCATAGCCAGCTGGCCATGCTAGGCTTAATAATGTGAAACAGATCCGGTAAAAAAATAATACAAATCTTTGCGGTTGGGACTATAGTTTGTGTGTGATCAGGACAACTATAACTTTTGCATGCATCTCTCATGTCTTGAATCACATACTTCATGAGTATTAATAATGTCTAGTTTGATTCGAAACGTTATGTTTGCCTGTGGGTTTTAAATGTTTGGTAATTGTTGTAGCTTTCAGTTTAACTATAATTTTTAAATTCATTTCTTAATTCATGTTTTGCAGATCAGTTTTAAATACATCGATTTTACTATATTTATCATCAAAGGTTTTTCTAACCTAAAAATATACTTGTTTATTTGTAGTTAAGCCCAAAACCACACAATGGGCTCTTCGTGCTCTGCCCAAAACAAGTATCGTTACCAGGATATTAGCTCTATAAACTGTCATACTTACCGCTGAGCCACTGAGTGATCCTAACCAAAAGAAAAACTTCTTCAATCTGATATCCGTTTAAAGGCGATGTATCAAATATATTAGAAATTATCCAGCATTCATTTTTATTACAGAAACTAATTACTAATTTGGTGAACTAATTCAGTACAAACGTAAAATTGGATGTTCTGATTAATAAAACAAAACTTCTAACTTTCGCACAATATATTCATAATATAGAGTATTATCACAGTATTCAATATTACCTCACTCTAGTCGAGCGTAGCCTACTGGTTAGCTTGCAGGATCACACGTCGAAAGGTCCAAGATTAGTGTCGCGATATGCGGGAAAGGTATAATTGATTAGTTACTCTCTCTGTGACCAAGCTATGCCTGATATATAGGGGTATCTGACATGGACACTAATGTTACGTGTCCTACAGGTTATGACTCAAGTTCAGCAGTGACAATTAACAACAGGTTGTGTATCTGATTATCCTGCTATGGTAGCGTACAACCATGAAATAGTAATTCTTTATTGTTACCTTGTTTAAATTATCATGACTCTAAAGTTGGCGAAACGTAATTTCTTTTCAGAATAACTATTATAATGATAAACGACAGATAGATTGATGATAAAAGGTTTAAGAAATCGGATTTAACTGGTCCATTAGGGGTCTTCCTTGAAATAGAGATATAATAATTGTATTGAGGACATAACTCCATTCTTATGATGTCAAGTAATGTGTTTAGTCTCAATACGACAGCTAACGTTATTATTAAAAACCTGGACTGAAAGAATAAAGAGTCACAATGAACAAAATTAATTTTTATTAAATGTTTAACCTTAACGTGCATAAACATTATTTTAATAGTTCTAAATAATATTCCATAAATTCTATGTTCTCAATTGTCATGAAGAATTGATTCATTTTACATACTGAGTAATACATAATAAACTTATTATTTTACATACTGAGTAATACATAATAAACTTATTATTTTACATACTGAGTAATACATAATAAACTTATTATTATACATACTGAGTAATACATTATAAACTTATTATTTTAAGTTCTACTGAATAATCTGTTTATTATCTACTTATTAGAGACAAAACAACAACTAAGACTAATTCTACGATGTCAAAAGCCTATCAAACATTACGAATGTTCTTCATAAAATTTCCCTTACCTAAGTTTTCAAATTAGAATTATATGAAAATAACATTTCCATTTATGCCAAACGTGGAGGTAAGGGACGGTGTAAGACATGCTTACTTGAACACTTGCTTCATTATCTTCTGATTGTCACAGCATGTCATGACCTGTTCCATCCATTACGTTGGTCATGCTACGTGTTTTGAAACCTTTAAGGAGTTTTGGTAGTAGTGTTTTGTAAACCACTCCAAAAAGTTGAATTTGTATGAATATCACGTACAATCAATTTTTTGAGAGATATTTGGAGAAAATAAAATAAGAATTATATTTGAACAAATATGATGACGTTTTCATGGACCGTTATCAACAACAGAGTCTTGTTAATATCATCAGTCACCTAAGGTTTAACTTTGTCTGCTGTAAAAGTCAAATTACAAGTACTACTAGATACAGTGTTGACAGTAAACCAGTCGGAAACAAGCTTGTTAAAATTAATAACTTTCTATATGGATACGATTCTATTATCTACTTACAGTTGCAACTTAATATAAGTCAGTAAAAGTATTAGGTAAACCCTTTATTCTAAATTAGCTCAAGGACTGGTTAAACATCAAAGTTCATATACTCTACGAGGAACAGAATTAACTAATCAACTATTTTAACGTCATTTCAAAGAATAAGACATTTACTTCTTTACTACATATAATGAAACAAAAGTATCTATAATTAAATGTTTAATCGAACTCTGAAAACTAAAACGTGGTGCTATTTTAATCACCATAGAACTCACGTGTACTTCAGAGTGTTGAAAAATAGTTCATATCATCACGATATTAAAATGAGATTAATAACCTTGGAGAAAATTAGATAGAACAGTTTATGAATGTGAATTATAATGTATTATCAAGTCTCCCAATGATGTGTATGCTGTGAAAGAATTAGGAAATTAGGCAAGGATATAAACAATCAGTACTTTGTTAATTGGAAAATTAGCCAGATAAGTTTAACAGCCGGGTCTCTCAAGTCAAGATGATCTGAATAAACTGCCATCATAAAATGTATAATTCTGTATGGATAAGTTGTATGTGATCTTTACCAAGCAATAGTTTTGTGTACTACTTTCCCAGAAGTTCTCTGACGAATTATATCACACATCTGAGATTTGGTAACCTTGAAGGTTCGTGGGAAGTGACCTTGGCTGATCTACAATATCTGCATAGTTGGGATAATGTACTCGGTAGTACAGGATGGATCAACTTCTTTCTTGCCTCTGAAGATCGTAATAACATCATTTATATCAGACCAAGTCACTACAAACAGCCTGAATATTTAATTACAATCCTATACCAAATAGTAGAATGATTTCATAAAGTTAATAAAAGTTCTATATTTAGCTACAATTTATTCACATGAAAAATAAGTGTGCATTCCCTGTATTATTTGATCCTGTGTTACTCGCATTATTCAATTTTGAGATTAATTGTCTGATATCGGAGTCCATATAGTTCCATATGCTGTTAATATGCTTGGAGGATTTTATTCACTATATCTTTACTCAGATATTATGGAAAATATTATTGTCTGTGGTGGACATGTTCCACTGTCAAGGATTGCAGTCGGTACTAATACTGGTACGGATCGTCAGTACCGATGATAATGGTTTATAATATATAATATATTCAGAATAATATCTATTATAACATGCCTTATGTTCGGAGTTTTAACTGAACGCCTTTTCTGGTAATTCAGCTTTTGTTTTTTCACAGAATTCCTTGTTCCACCCTATAAAGTACAAAATGTAAAGCAGAATATTCTTTATAATTTTGTCATCGATATTCTGAAGATATATTTTTATATTATTCAATCATATGAGGTTAAAGAGTAATTAATGAAAATTCAGAAACTACTTTCGATGCTTACGTCTGCCATGCTGTAATTTACAATTTACAATTTGGTAATGCATTTTTGTGAGGCCGATTCCCATTCAATTTATGACCAATAGAAAGTCTAGATTTCAACGGACTATTTGTTTGTTTTGAATTTCGCGCAAAGCTACACGAAGGCTATCTGCACTAGCTGTCCCTAATTTAGCAGTGTAAGGCTAGAGAGAAGATAGTTAGTTACCATCATCCACCGTCAACTCTTGGGTTACTCTTTTACCAACAAATAGTGGGATTGACCGTCACATTATAAAGCCTCAAAGACTGAAAGGGCGAGCATGTTTGTTGTGATGGAGACTCGAACCTGCGACCCTCGGATTACGAGCCGAGTGCCTTAACCACCTGGCCATGCCGGGCCACGGACTCATTGCCATAGTCATTATACCATGTGGGCTTACAGATAATTTATAATTTGGTTTGATGTGAAAAAATTTTCCCACGAGAACACTAGGAAGAATAATTGAATTTCTAACTGCTCAAATCACATGATTGGAGATGTTCGAAAACTGGCACTGATATAAGCGGTACCCCGTTAGTACCAGTACTAGCAAGCTGGTACTGCTGGTACTATTTCAAATCCTGGCCTTTGTTTACATTTTCCCTATTAAATGCTGAAAAAGTGTTTTTTTTTTAAATTTTCCCTTTTCTTATTTTCACCTTTCGAAGCTCTACTCAAATAAATGGTTGAGTCTAACAACGCAAAATACATATTTTTTCTTTATGTTCATGGGCCTTAAGATTTTGGCCAGCAGTGTATCTAAAGGACTGTTTTTATTCAGAGCAGTCCTCAGATATTTTGTTTGTTTTTGAATTTCGCGCAAAGCTACACGAGAGCTATCTGCGCTAGCCGTCCCTAATTTAGCAATGTAAGACTAGAGGGAAATTAGTCATCACCACCCACCGCCAACTCTTGGGCTACTCGTTTATTAAGGAATAGTGGGATTAACCTTGACATTATAACGCCCACACGGCTGAAAGGGCGAGCATGTTTGGTGTGACGGGGATTTGAATCCGTGATCCTTAGATTACGAGCCTTCAGATATAACAAGCTATAACATTAAATTCATATGAACAGCTTGATAGGATCATCGAGTTCACAATTCTCATTTCTAAGTGTTTCTAAGACAAATAGTATATGTCCAGTATAAACTACAAATAACAATTTTGTAACATTATCATTAATGCAATTAGATGTACTTTTTATTCAGTTTGTTTTAATTAATGTAAGTATTAATCGATAAAACCAATGCGTTCTGATAACCAATACCATCAATATTTTAAAAACGTTATAGGACTTTAAATATGAAATGACTAACATTCTTTTGGGATGTAAATACATAACTACATTTCTTGACTGGCCATATACAACCAAATAATACGTTTACGATGACCCAGACCAAAGTCCTCGCAGGATTTTAGATTTGTAACCCTAGTCACTGACGATGTCAATTGTTTATGTTCCTGCCATTACACCTTCTTTAGTAGGACATAATGTGTCATTTCCATAGTTTCTATATTGACAAATGTGTACCTCTACTTCATCATTAAAGAGAACAGTTGGAATATGTGCACGAGAATATTCTGATGGTTCATCTCTTCAAAAGAGAGATGATGTTGTTGCACCATTTGTAAGGAAGTTTACTAGATGCCTATTACAAAAAGTAATAATGAAGTTGAAACATGTATTAGCCATAATTAATATCGTTATTTGTCGACAATAAGAATGTAATATGTACAAAACATCAGAAATAACAGTGAAGAAAGAAGATATTTTTAACAAATGTTAACCTTAACTTTGTGTTTCCCATAATGTAAGAGATACACAAAGTTAACTCTCTCTTGTACTGGTCGTAGATAGAATGAATGAAACTCCTGTACGAGTATTTCTATACTTCTCTCACGTGGAGTTGACAAAAGCACGTCCTGTATTTATTCTGTCATAACATAAATATTTGTTGTTCCTTCAAACTATAATTGTGTTATAGCCACGCTGGTTTTAAACTAAAATTACCTCAATTATTTTTTGATAACTAGTGTCAAGCAACGAGAAACTGTCATTATATACTGTAATTAGATGATCAATTCAGGCAACATATAATTATTGGAAATAAGTATGATTTAAAATACCAATTATGGCACTCTGGTAACAGAAATAACGTCACTGTTCGAGAGCATAAAAGGCAGAACAGTTAATTAACAATAACAGTCAACTGTAGTACAATAAAAGGTTAAATAAATAACAGATAACTGCTATTGTTAATTAATAGTTCCGCCTTTTATGCTCTTGAGTAGTGACGTCACTTCCGTTACCAGAGTGCCATAATAACTACGAGTTTAAATGGAAATGAATATATATACACCTTCATGTGCTACTTTTTCCAATTATCCAACCTTATGCTATTAAAATTTCCCTAAAAGTTTGGGGTTTTATGAAACATAATAGAAAGTTGCGAAAGTGTCACAGAAAAGTAAAGAAATATGTTGTACATGCAGAAAGTTCAGAGGTTTATCACCGAAAGTCCACATCTTTACCTAACCGTAACATAATTGATTGGTAGTTGTGACTTTAATCAGAGGTCTCAGATGGTTCATACTCGGTACTATAAAAAGCACATTTGTAGGAAAATCATTATTAGCACCACAGAAATCTGTTTATTCTTTTCTGCCAATAATCAATATTTTAAAGGCTTTCAGTTTACCGCCATCTAGTGAGAAAGATATAAAACTAAAATAACTGTCTTTGATTTTTTTTTTTTTTTTTAAATTCAGTAACCAGTTGTCTAAAGTCCTTCATTGTAGGGAAGTAGTTTCTAGGCACAACCAGATGAATGTACGTGATCACAGGCTGACGTTAAGAAAGATAACGTATTTCATTATCACATACGGTCTTTGTCTTCTTATAACATTTAAAATAAGCATATGCTAACAAACAGATACACATGTAGTTGTATACGTAAAACATGAGTAACAATGAATTTTTTTTCAGTATTTATCAGCATTATTTGAATAAATGAGCCCTCGAATATTTTTTCTTCATCTATCTTGGTTGTGTTATGGTAGTTACTATTTATGTCAAACACAGTAATTAACGGTTGTAGGAGAGGTCCCAGTTTCACGCTTGTCAGAAAATACATAGCACGTGGCCTCTCTGCTCTCTCTCTCTCTCTTTTTAAGTTGTCAAGATTATGGAGAAAGGCCATATCTCATGCACCATCTCTGCTGTAGAAATAGAAAAAAACAACTTGTTATACATAGAGTGCCTGCACAGTTTATGTGGAGTTTGACTAATTAATTAGTTCGACGTTTTGTTTAGATGAATTAGCTGAGAAAACGTACAAAATGTTTACCTTTCACGTGGGATAACGTGTGGGGGTTAGGACGGTTAGGGAAATAGTTGAAATGTCTGAAGATTTTACTACTTTAAAAATGTATTATTTCAATAAAGTTCTTGACACTTTTTAAAAATTATAATAATATGGCCAGTCACCAAAAAAAATATATTTTATTATTAACCTTTTGCTACATGGGCTTCAGCAAGGGCGGCAAAAGGTTTTCTGGTGTATATATATATATATAAGAAAATACATATTATCATTGGAAAAGTAAAGTCTTTATTGTGTTTTTCTTTTTCTCTTTCTAGAAATATTCACTATTTATTATCAAACACGAATTTTTATTAACATTCCTTGTTTGTTTCGGATAATCGCGCAAATCTACACAAGTACAGTCAGCGGTAGATGTCCCTAATTAGCTGTAGTAACAAGTTGAATGAGTCTTGTTTTGTCTGTACACTCAATTTTGAAATATCTCTGCATAGTTATACATTATGCAATTTCTTTCTTATTGGAATAGTAAAACTTTATATTTGACTCATATTTTGTGGTTATCCTTAACGCCCCCTAGTGGTTTAGTGAGAAGTGTGATAATTTATAACATTATAAATGAGTTTAGATATCCGCTATAGCTACAGCACAGTTAGCACATTGTGTAGCTTTCAGCTTAATAACAAACAAAATAAACTTAACAAAACATCGGTCCAACAACTACTGCCAGTTTAAAAGGAAACAGAGCAGTTGACATTGGTAACGATCTATACTATATATATACATTTTTTTCGTATTTACACGATTAAGTAAAATTTCTTTAATCACGTGATGACAGTTTAACTTCAATCGCTGTGCTTCTCATCGTAAGCTTCCGTGTTTTAAAGATTTAATTCAGAAGCTCTTTTGAAATTAGCGTTGAATTACAATACAAGCATCTGACGGTAGCGTTTTCCACCCGCAAGTACAGCGGTATGTCTCCAGATTTACAACGCTAAAATCTGCGGTTCGATTCCCCTCGGTGGGCTGAGCAGATAGCCCGATGTGGATTTGCTATAAGAAAAACAAACACATTATAGAACGTTATTGGTTTATTGGCGACAATTCATAGTTTCTTAAGCATAAGAAAACACAGGAAGGGAAGTAGCGAGGTATTGTGATTTTCTACCGTGAGAGACTGATTTTTGTCGGTGTCTACGCTTTTCGGACACTTCGCATTTAATTACAGCAAACCAGTAGAAAGACGTTTGAAAAACAGACGAAGGCAAAAGTTCTAGCCTAAAGCTGCCCCTTACTAAGACTAGACGAAGATTTTGTATTTTGTCCGAAATGTGCATGCATGATGTGGTCTGGTTTGAATTCCGCGCAAAGCTACTCGAGAGCTATCCCCGCTCGTCGTCCCTACTTTAGCAGTGTAAGACTAGAGGGAAGATAGCTAGCTTGTCGTCACCACCCACCGCCAACGCTTGGGCTACTCTTTTACCGACGAATAATGGAACTGATCGTCACATTATAACGCCTCCGCACCTAAAAGGGTGAGGGTATTTGGTGTGACGGGGATTCGAACCTGCGATCCTCCGATTACAGGCTGAGTGCCTTAACTACCTGGTCATGGCGGGCCGCGTTGTGTGGTCTGTTCTAGTTGTTTTGATGAATTATATATAAATATTACACAATCTCAGATTCCTAGTCATCCGAAAAACAACATTTTATATTATTTTCCGGTTAATGTTCATCATGTATGCTGTGAAGCATAATATTGTATGTAGTTAACATGGTAAAATGCTGCCAAACGATAAAATAAGAGGCAGAATAGTAATATATTCAAGAAATGGGTCTGATTTAAGGTGTGTTTTGAAAGAGCGTATTTAAAAAGAAATTATTCTTATTGTTAGTAAAAAAAGATTTGTTTCATTAGAAAACAACAACTACAACACGTATTTAAGTAGTTTTACCATTCAGTAAAAAAACAACGTTTTTGTCGTACTGTACTGCTAAACCAACGACAGCAAATATGTCATAAACGATTTAACCTGGCGATTAAAACTATAGAAACACATTTTCAAACATGCTCGCCCTTTCAGCCGTTTGGGCGTTATGACATGACAATTAATGCCACTATTCGTTGCCAAAAGAGTATCCGAAGAGTTGACTGTGGATAGTGATGACTAGCTGCATTCTCTCTAGTCTACCACTACAAAATTAGGTGCAGATGGCTCTCGTGTAGCTTTGTTTGAAATACAAAAGATACAGTTCCTGCTTACAAATGATCGGCCATTGTCTGATGGGATGATAACTACAGAAATCATAAATATGATATACAAAAAAACAACAAAAAAAAAACAGCTCAACAAAGAATATATTACAGTAAGACCAGAGATGCCAACTATTTCAAATGACTGAGCGTAATGATTATAGACAGAGCCCTTTATCATTTGCGGCTACTAGGCCTGACCAATGTCTCTAAGCTGTTTATTATTATATTATTATTATAACTAATATTATTTATTACTGCTATAGATTGCTCATTTATGACTGTGTTTTGTGTATTTAATAAATAAATTTAAAAAAATTATTTTGAAATTGTCTTTTATTTAGTTCAGAGTAATAAACATACCGGTAAAACAACATTAAATATGCACAAACAGTAAGCAGAAAAAGCCTTTGTGTGAGGACTAGTTTATATCATGTTTATGACACTTATTGTAATAGTTTTGAATTCTTACTCATAAATGTCATTATCTGCATCGTTTTTTGTTTTCGCCTCAGCCTTTTGTTAGTGAGATGCCGATTTTGTATGTCTGGAACAATCGTTTATCCCGCCATGCGCCACAGAAAAATCGATGTGACAAACTGTACAAAACGCATGACTGTCACTGACTTTTGATGCAATGACCAGATATTTTGCACTATACACTTTTCTAAATTTTTGATTCACAGTTTTAGTCCTTTTAGATTTGCCAAAAACAAGACAATCTGGTGAACGAGGTTTCTTTTTTTCCATCTAGTGAACGATCGCATTGTTGTTTCTATGCCGCTTAGAAAACGAGAAATACCCATCTACGCGAGCGCTGATTGACTGACAAGCACTGATGACGTAAATATGGATTCCTCCACGTACCCAGTATGGAGAAGCACCGCACTCAAACTATTGGTAGACATCGGAGATACAAATATTTTTTATTATTTCAAGCGCAAACATGATTATCGCAAGTAGCCATTTGGACTATGTCTTTTATTTATTATTAAAATTTATTGGTATCTCACTATAAATTTTCTTTTTACCCCTTTCAAGCCCTGGGGGAACAATTTATCACTTTATTGTAATCGCCTATATAATATATAATAATTTGGGAGTCGTAATATTTGTTTGTATGAGCGTATAGTCGTAATGTATACACCAAAATCGTAATGATTACGCTCAAATCATAATGATTGGCATATCTGTAAGACGTCTACCAAGCTCTTCAGGCTGAGTTCAGCCGGTGATAAAACTGTTAAATGTATAGGACTGAACTCCTGATTATAACATGTGTTTAAATGTACATTTAATTTTTTTTTATTAATTCTAATTGGATGAGTGAAAATTCTTATATAGTTTAGCATATTTCAAACGATGTGAATGTTAAGTTATTTGAGATAAATTGTTTATTAGATGCCAAACAATGAAATCTGAGGGTATCTCACAGTCCTTAGAAATAACAGTTTGTTGATTTGAGCAATCCCTAACGGAACTATATTAACACAGGACTAAATTAAGTTGGTTTGTTTTGTTTTGGATTCCGCACAAAGCTATACGAGGGCTATCTGTGCTGGCGTTCGCTAATTTAGCGGTGTAAGACTATAGGGAAGGCAGCTAGTCATGACCACCTACTGCCACTCTTGGGTTGGGCCTGGCATGGCCAAGCGCGTAAGGCGTGCGACTCGTAATCCGAGGGTTGCGGGTTCGCGCCCGCGTCGCGCTAAACATGCTCGCCCTCCCAGCCGTGGGGGCGTATAATTTGACGGTCAATCCCACTATTCGTTGGTAAAAGAGTAGTTCAAGAGTTGGCGGTGGGTGGTGATGACTAGCTGCCTTCTCTCTAGTCTTACACTGCAAAATTAGGGACGGCTAGCACAGATAGCCCTCGAGTAGCTTTGTGCGAAATTCCAAAAAAACAAAACAAACAAACAAACCACTCTTGGGATACTCTTTACCAACGAATAGTGGGATTGAACATTACATAATAACGCCCACACGGCTGAAAGGGTGAGCATGTTTGACGCGACGGGGATTCGAACTAAAGTAAGTATTCAGACTAGGATTCAAGGGTCTTGAAAAACAGAATAAACTGGACTGGAACAAGAATATTATACATCAGGGTCAGGCGTCTTTCGATACAAAACACATTCGAATGGGGTCAAAAGATTCTGAACACAGAATAAACTGAATTGGGGAAAAAGATCTTTGGACGCAGAATACATTAGACTTTGTTCAGCGAGCCATGGATTATTCGGATACAAAATATTTTCGAGTGGAGTCAAAGTATTGTTTATTTTTCGAAATTCGCGCAAAGCTACATGAAGGCTAACTGCGCTAGCCGTCCCAGTGTAAAACTAGAGGGAAGGTAGCTAGTTATCATCACCCACCGCCAACTTTTGGATTACTTTTTTACTAACAAATAGTGGGATAGGCCATCGCTTTATAACTCTTCCACGGCTGAAAAGGAGAGCATATTTGGTGTGACGGTGAAGGAGTCAAAAATCTCTGGACACGAAATAAACTGGACTAGGGTCAGAAAGCTATAAATCCAAGATAAAATGGATTGAAGAAAGAAGGTTTGGGTTATTGAAAACGCTTTAGTTACATATGCTTTTAAAATTTCATTGTTTTTTTATTTTCTCATTTAAAGTACTGGTTTTGAAATTTCAAGGTTTCACGTAAACAACTATTTTGAAACTCTATTTGACTATGCATCAGTAACCATATACTACCGTCGCTTTGAGGTAGGTACGGGCACGTGCTAGATATGACTTGTCACTTGCATACAATTTTGTCAAGTCAGTCACTTGAAGGACGCTAAGTAGCTGATAACAGATGAATTGAACGACAGCTGACACATGTGCTCACTACAAGACACTTGCTCCCCAAGAGACACGTAAGTTAGAATTGTTAAAAAACAACAACAAGAAATTGCTGTTATGAAAGAAAGTAAAACAAATAATCTAGCAAGAAAAAGAAAAGCGGGTCACTAAACATCTATTCATCTGTTTGTGTGTCTGCCAATCCCTTTTTGTATATCAAATATCATTCATCCAGTTTGGTTGCGCATAACACATGGGCTAAATTATTAGTTTTATCTTCAGTTTTTGGCCGAGTATGTGCTAGTTATTAAGTACGAATCTGAGGGTTCATGGTTCTCTCCAAGTTGAAGCAAAATCACACTCCGCACTTTGGCGCCGTGGTGGCATTACAAGAGCTTGTTTTGTTATTATTCTGAAAGCGACACAAATCGAAACTCAGTTTCTATTAGTATAAGGCCACAGACATACCACTGTGCCACGGGGTGGGTCATTATAAGAATAATGATCAAATCCTGCTGTTAGATTATAGACAGTAGCTTAGGAGTTGTGAAAAACATTGTTTTATATTGTATAAAGAAAAAAATATTTGAAATAGTTTCTAAGTGCTTATATATTATAACTGATTTTTCTACGATAAGAAAAAACAATCCGCGTAAAACTTGTCGGCCTAGAGTGAATAATTAAGCTTATCTTAATAATACAGTTTATCTCTATTCTGTAGTAAATCTCGGAAAGCCTTTGCTCGTGTCATCATACGTAACACAACACGCCAAAGAAAAACTTTCTTTACTTTGAAGGTAGCGCCATCTGCACATAATTGTTCAAAATTGTAAGAAAAAGAGTATAATTTACGATGTACAGCATTTAAAAATATTTCTGAATTAACTGATATGTACTTTAGTTAACTAGTCGTTTTTTTCTTATTTTCACATTTATATTTATATTTCACAAAAGTGAAAATACTGTAATATAAACATGTTTGAAAAAAATGTGTTACATTTAAATGACTTGATGGAGTTTTAATCAGTTATTTAGGGGTTAATAGATTTATTTTTGTACAACGTTTCCTCTTTAACAGTGAGACATGTTTGCGTACGAGACTTATGTTATACCTAATTACGTCGCATTGTTCGTAAATTAAATGGGTACCTCATGTAAAGGAAAAACTGATTTTATTATTTCACTTTTTAATTTATTTTCCAGTAACTGTCTTTGAGAACATTGATCATCTTATAAAACAAATCCGAGGATTTGTGATAAAAAGTTTAGGGTGAGATAAATCAGTCTTTTGAGGACTAGCATATGAACATTGAGGATATACTCATTGATTATGCTTGTTATTGCTTTCCAAAGGAAAAATATTTCCAATGAAGTTAGTAAAGAGAATAGTTGTTTCAGCTAGTCTTCTCTTAACAAGATGTGTAAAAAGAAAATAATTATATTACTTTCAGTTTTTCATAAAGTTGATCATGTTAGATCTGCTTGATACTCGTATTTATCCAACAGTTGTGGTTATAAAAAGAGATTCCGAAAGATAAATAAATGAAATATATGAAAAAAGATATTTTACTAAATTCAAGAAGCTAAATATAATAGTGTTTTGTTGCAGTTAATAGGGAGAAATAAATAGGTACTTGACATTCGTTTCAATAGATGGCGCTGCATATAATTTAGCAGTGTAAATGCAATTCTAATCTTCCAGCAACACAGGCCTGTAAATTTAGACTCAATAAAAGATGTTTTAATTATAATAATTGATTTTCCACAATTTAGCCACGCAGATTTCGAAAATTATATTATTTTTTCTCTAAGAAATTTTTATAAATCCGGAAAAAATTTACTTAGAACAAATTGTTATTTAGTTTATCACAATAAACATTTTTTGGCATTATGTTTCTTAACAAGATACAAACTAAGAACAAGGGAAGAACATTGATGTCAAACGAATATGCATCGTTATTAATTCTGTAAAATCTATGTGTTTTAACCTTAAAACATTCGATCTGTATTGAGTCTGGAGCATCTCGTTTGAATAACTCGCAGTAATCACCCATTATGCAAATGTTATACCTTCCCTGATACTTACTATCTGATGGAACACTTTCCCCGGTTCTTTGCTGACTGTACAGAAATTTTCACAGAACTAAGCAGTATGTGAGTGTAAGAAATGAACTATTAAGTTCATATTACAACTAAACTCTTTAAGGTTATCGAGCTTGTTACTGACAATATTTTTATAATTTGGGTTCATGTTGTTTCCTTAATAATTGTCAATAACATATTTAAAGGTAATTCACGTTTATTTCTCAACTTTCCTTGTTGTTTTTTTGAACTAGTCATTCGAAGTCAATTTCCTAATTTTAAGCTCAACGAGAATCCTTTCTTTAAGTTTTGCTTCTGAAAAAGCTGGAAACTGTCTACTTAGATATTTGAAACAGAAGCTATCTCGGTTTTCTCAAGACAGCTGGTATGAGTATTAAAACTTTAATATCCAAACCAGCACTCAAGTGGGTTTCTAGTCATTTCTGTATAAGGCCTTTACAAACTGCTTCATTAAGCCAAGTTTTATGTGAAGTGGAGATATTAAAATTTTCTTTGTGTCAATCAAACATTCACGTTTAATGTTTTTCGATCTTGGTATTAGGCTGACTCTGTGAGGCCATTACTTCTTTATCCAGTACTAGTTTTCGTGCTCTGCTGTTCCATTCACACAGAAAACATGGAACTTTGAATAACCGGATTGTTTACCCTACAAAATACAAATAACATTTAATTAGTCACTCATGTTTTTTGTGTTTGACCTTATTGAGATGAAACTGGAGATTTTCGCATGTTTCGTTCAAGTGAATTGAATAAGCAATATGAACAGATGCATATATGTTACATTTTAAAGTTAGTTTGGAGGAATGAATGAACAATTGGTTCATAGACTGCATCTCCTAGTATTGGTATTAATTCAACAATAGTGATAGAGTAAACCAATGAATCTTCTTTCGAAAAGTATGGTATAAACTCTTTCTCATGAGTTCTGTACCAGTAAGATGATGTCCTTTGTAAAAGTAAATTCTAGCCTAAAGATTGGAGCCCCAAATCTGTAAAGAATCCTTTGTAAGGCCCAAATCTCTCATCAAATCATTGAGTTCACCTTGAAAAGTTATGGTTCACCAAACGTTTCAGGTTGAAAATAGTCCCTGTCATCATTTCTACTGACACCAAATTCAGAATCAGACGAAACTGTATCAAGAGTTTCCGGTTGGGTAGGTACAGGTACATGAGGTCCATGAGCACGAGTTCTATATTAACTTGTAGATTAGGATAAAAATTTTCTTTTTATTTCGAGTGTTGTGGCTTTGCACTTCACATAATCAAAAATAGTAGTCACCTCGGAGGTTTCTACGCCCACGCCAGACAACTGGAATTCCAAATGGCAAATATTTTTTCTTACTTTTAGTCTGTTGCTTCAACTCTTGATAAAACTGGTGCAAACTTTGTGCGGAACACATGATTTGTCTTGGTTCCCCAAGTTTTATACAAGAATACGCGTAATATGCGTTTTTGACAAATTATGTAATGTTTTGCCTTTTGTTTCTTTACAGAAAACTTACCACAAATACATGAAAATATATTTAGGTAAATTTCATAACCTCTTATTATCATAACTCCAAACTGTCTCTTATTCCGGAACTAAAAATGCTTTGTTCTTGAATAATGCGCACTATTTACTCTTATTCCGGAACTAAATATGCGTCATATATGTATAAACTAAAATAATTTCGTCTACATAACATGCAGGATAATCAATGTTAAAAATAAATATTTGTAATGAAGCCTCCAACTACAAGTTATTCATTAAAATAGGAGATTTAACTTTTAAAAATAAATTGAAATTTATTAAATTATAAGGTAAACACCGATAGTACAAAATAAAATGCAATACGTGTAGTCGCTTACCCGATATAAAAAAATCAGGGCTGTTATAACACGTAAGCTTATTCTAGTCTAGGTTTATAGAATAAAAACATGAACTAGTAAGGCGTTAATGGTAGTAAACTTAATAAATACAAGATTTGGAGATGAAGGTTTTATCACCTATAAACAAGAGAGAGTTAATCTGAACGAGATTAATTCATATGTAAAATAATTATTTTACTGATTAGACTTGGTGTTACTGTTTGATAGACCGAATTTTTTTATAAGTTCAATACATGTATTCAGATAATTGCAGTTTATATTTTTATGTTTAATTATTATTTTCAAATTGCAATATAATAAACAATAACAAACCATAATCGATCAATACATATTACTTTTACTATGACTTTTAATTTCGTGTTTTATTGTTATTTTCATTTGTTAAAACTATATAACAACAGCCCGTAACAACCTTGTGTGATAATGATGGATCGATAAGCTATTTTGCTAAAAGTGTATGGCTTAGAGCAGTGGTTCTTAACCTGGGTTCAATCGAACCATAAGGGTTCGGTGAATCAGTCTCAGGAGTTCGGCGGAGGTCAAGACACACACACTGTGTCTTTGTCCATTCCGTTCATCCCACTCGTATGATTCGTGACGTTATGCTCCACTTGGCTATCATTGGCTGCGGCTGATCACGTCACATCACTTGGCCTTTATATCTGCGCTGCTGGAAACTTCGTGCGCTTAGCAGTCGACTTGTGACTGTAGTAATCGTGTGTCATTTGTGATTTTTTTCTAATTTCCAATCCCTTCATACTAGCTATGTCGAGCAAAAACAGAAAGTGGTCAGACGAATACGTACAATATGAATTCACGTGTATAACGGAACATGATGGGAGTCAGCGTCCTCAATGCATGATTTGCAATGCCAAGTTGGGTAATTCTAGTCTAGCACCAGCAAAACTAAGAGAACACTCCCTAAAGCTGCATGGAGATGGGAAATATAAGAACAAAACGCTTGCTGAATTCAAGGTAAAGAGAGCCAGGTTCGATGAAAAGGCTACTTTGCCTGTTCTCGGCTTTGTACCCATCGACAAACCGATCCTCACAGCATCATACGAAGTTGCGTACTTGATCGCGAAGCAGGGCAAACCACACATTATTGGTGAAGCACTCGTAAAACCAGCTGCATTGAAGATGGCAACAATCATGCTGGAAAAAGCTGCTGAAAATAAGTTATCCCAAATTCCTCTTTCAAATGACACCATCAGCAGCAGAATAGATGACATGAGCGATGACATCTTGGCTCAAGTAGTTGCAGATCTGATTTCAAGCCCAGTAAAATTCAGCCTTCAACTCGACGAGACCACCGACGTTTCCAATGTAAGCCAGCTTGTTATATTTGTGCGCTATGTGAAGAACGACAAGATATAAGAAGATTTTTTTTTTTATCTTGTAAGCCTCTTACAACAACAACTAAGGCAGCCGACGTGAAGAAACTTGTGGATGACTTCTTCAGAGACAACGATCTTTCGTGGGATATGGTTTCTGCAGTTTGTTCAGACGGATCTCCAGTCACGCTGGGACGAAATTCTGGTTTTGGTGCGCTGGTGAAAGCCGATGCACCTCACATTATTGTAACACACTGTGTTCTGCACAGGCATGCGTTGACAACACAAACCTTGCCTTCAAAACTGGTAGAAATATTAAAAATTGTAGTGGAATGTGTGAACTTTGTGCGAAATAGTGCCCTGAAGTACCGCATCTTCAAGGAGCTGTGTAATGAAATGGGCTCTGAATACGAGGTACTTCTGTACCATTCTAACGTTCGGTGGTTATCCCGGGGAAAGGTGCTGAATCGTGCTTTTGCCATGTGTGTGGAATTAGCCCTGTTTTTGCAAGAGCACCAAAACTGTCATGCAGATTGCTTTGAAAAATCTGAGTTCATTCTCATTTTGGCGTACATGGCCGATATCTTCAATGCTCTCAATCATCTCAATCAACAGATGCAGGGCGGTAGAGTCAACATCATCGAAGCGGAAGAAAACTTGAAGGCTTTTCAAAAAAGCTACGGTTATGGAAACGACGAACAGAGAATGATAACTTCGCAAACTTTCCCCTGCTGGACGACTATGTAAGTAAGATCAAAGATGTGTCTAAAACCAGAGACATTTCTGTACCCGGGGAACTGAAGCAAGCAATTGCCATGCACTTAGATGAGCTCGCAAAGTCTATCGACGGATACTTCCCCACCAGAGAGTCATATCTAGCATGGGTGAGACAGCCGTTCACGTTTAGTGTTGCGACAGCAGATGTCAATGATGAATACCTCGACGAAATCATTGAACTTCAGCAGAGTCAGGTTCAACAGCAACTTTTCAGAACAACAACGCTCTCAACGTTTTGGTGTTACCAAATCGTAGCGCACCCTCTTATTGCTAAGAAAGCTCTTGAGATACTCATACCGTTTGTTACAACGTATCTTTGCGAGCAATCCTTTTCAAGGATAGTAGACATAAAAACAAAGAAAAGGAACAGATTTTGTTACGAAAATGATATGACAGTGGCACTTGCCAAGGTGAAGCCGCACATTTCTGAACTTGTCTTTGAAAGGCAACAGCAAAAGTCACATTGATTTGCAGTAAATATTCATTGAGTTATGTTTTTGTGTGAAATTCATGTTTTGTTCGTTTTGTTCTTTGAACACAGTGATATTGTGTGCAACTGATGCATGGCTCATTTTGTGCACTAATAAAATATCTACTTATATTTTAAATTTGAAAATATCATATTTTATTTTTCCAATTACGAAGGGTTCAGTGAATGCAAGTACGAAACTTCCGGGGTTCAGTACCTCCAACAAGGTCAAGAACCATTGGCTTAGAGTCAGACTAGATTGCCTGTAGTATATTTCCTAGTTTACTGAAATTTATTTTATTCAAGTGTATGTTTATGTTCAGCAACGTAGGGACTTTTACAGTAAATAGGTTTTGTGTATTTACAAAAAAGCACATGAATTATAAAATTGGACCAGATGGCGTTGCTTTTGTCACGACCTCCGAATGATTATTTACTTAAAATATATATATGAAACTTCGTTAAAAAGTCAGATACAATCTATACCATTGGAATGGGTTAATACAAATCACTCTAATATTGTAGCTGAAATATACTTTCTGATATTAATATTTAAAACAAAAGAATTATAAGTTATAGCCGTCAACACGTAATCGTACCATTTAGACATCGCTGTTCGTGATTTAAAATTTTTTTATCTATTGAAGCATAATTTCCTGGAAATACGTATTGAAACTGAAACGTAAAATAATAAAATTATTTATAGGGAAATATCTTGAAATTTCAAACAAATTTAACAACTGTTAGCAGTTAGAGAAATCTTTCTTGCTCTAAGCCTTTTATGTTCATGTAAATAGTTATAATTGAATTTTCGATATACTTTAAGGTCGAAGTATTATTGAAGTCTGCTGTTGGATTTAATTTACGATCTAACTCAGACTATAAAGTAAGAAAAACCTGTGGAAAGATAGATTAAGAAACAAGAACATTAGTTCATATAACTATTATAGATCTTCTTTCTTCACTAAAATCGAAAAAAGGAATTATTGTTCATGTTAAAGCACATACTATGACAATATATAATAATAAATTTTAGTAAACACAAGTACTACGTTAAAGACCGTGGAGAACTGATTCTTTGTTAAGGCTGTTTTAATATAGGTATAATACGAGCGTTCTATCTCTTCTTTTTCTCACCTTCTCTTCTATGAATATATAACTCAGTTTTACCTGCTTTTGTCTCTTCTTCAGATACCTCTTTGTAAAGACCAGGTGTTTGGAACTCACCATGGTTCTCTGATTCTCGCGAATAATTTATACTCTATTAACCAGTTTAACACCACAAAAAGTTTATTTCTCAACTGCTTTGGCCCGAAGAGTATCACTGGATGAATTTCACCTGATGCTATTGTTAAAAACGTTTTCATCTACATATTTCACCTTCTGGCCTGCCTACCACTAGCACGTCTGCGGACTTATACTACTAGTAACCAGGTTTTCATCTGCATAGCTCAACTTCTGGTTAGTAGCATGTCTGCAGACTTATACTACTAGTAACCAGGTTTTCATGTGCATAGTTCAACTTTTGGTCTGCCTCCCAGCAGCATGTCTGCGGACTTATACTGTTAGTAACCAGGTTTTATACCATAGATAGCCCTTTGTGTGGTTTTGTGTTTACTAACAAACAACAACAGCTTACTGCCCTTAGTTTGAATCTGAAAAATTTAGGTAGGTCTTGTTAATGTTTTCTATTCAGTTCGAAGCATGCTATACTGTTTATTGAAACGTTATTCGTATTAAAGCTGATACAACTAGAATCTCTCTCACATATATATTTTGTAAACCGTGGTAATTTTCTTTATTTTATTTTACATACTATAAGTGAATTCTCCTCTTTGTAAGGAAAACCTCTGCACGTTATAAAACTGGTTAGCGTCGTTTTCTTATATCTTATTACTCTATCTTTCTTGATAAGATATAGCAAGTAGAGTGATACAAGTATCGGACAGTTAAGATACACACAATGCATAAAAGATGTTACAGTCTGGCTTGTTACTCGTGCTAAGTTTCTTTAATCTTTGACGAAAGCTGTTACAACTCGTAGATTAATGGATAACACCAATTTACGTACAGGTAGTTCATAAATCTTACAATCGTTACTAGTTTTCACGATATCTATAAACAAATGTTACTGCTCATAAAGCTAATCTGCTTCCTTTTATTGTACCAACTCAAGATGGTGCTTTGCGAAAATGTTGAGGTTGGATAAAGATATCCAAACCTTTCAGTTATTATGATGTCGTCACTAGACAGGTTATCTGGAAGTCATCAGTCCTTCAGTGTCTTATAATGATGACAGTTATGAGAGAAGTTGACTGATGTTTCATGATTTTAGGCAGAAAGGTTTGTACTTTGGAATTTACGTTATTTATTAGAATACTCGTTATTTTTTACGGTGATTCTTAAACTCACCTATAACTGATACTTTACTCGCATATTCATACGTCAACAAATACGTATCTTGAGTTTGTATAAGGTGTTAGTTCAATATCTCGCGAATACATCTCCTAACTAAGCTGTGATAGCGAATTATAAAGCTAATGGAGTTACTGAAAATATGGGTCGTGATTTTATTTACGTTTATGGAAACAAATATGTTGATATTTTTTTATTAAATTAATTCATTGGTTTGTCGCTGTCATGATAAAACAGTGCTACACCAACGTCACTCATAATTAATTTCACGCTTCCGAATTTAAAATTAAGAAAATAAAGTTTGTTTGCTTGTTTTTTCTTGCAGCAAAGCTACATCGAACTATCTGCTGAGCCCACCAAGGGGAATCGAACCCCAAATAAAGTTTATGAACTTCTTTAGTTGCTCTTCAATTAACTTCCAGTAGGTTGAGGGCATAACAAACTAGGAAATGAATAGAATGCATATTAATATAACCTTTACCCCCTGCTTTTTTAAAATTATCGTTAGGAGTGTGGTAGTTTGAATTTTTAAAAAAATATCCTACGAATAATACAGTATGTATTTGTGTTTTTCTTGTAGTAAAGCCACATCGGGCCATCTGCTGAGCCCACCGAGAGGAATCGAACTCCTGATTTTAGCGTTGTAAATCCGGAGACTTACCGCTGTAACAGCGGAGGGCGATGATACAGTAAATGAAGCCTATATCTTGTGACGTAAAACACTTTCGTGTGTATATTTCAGTGGGTAACCCTGCATGACCATGTGGTAAGGGCCATCGACTCTTATTGTGAGGTTCGCGGGTTCGAGCCCCCGTCGTACCAAGCATACTTGTCCTTTCAGCTGTGAGGGCGTTATAATGTTATGGTCAATCTCACTATTCGTTGTTAAAAGAGTAGCCTAAGAGTTGGCGGTTGGTAGTGATGTCTACCTGTATTCCTTCTAGTATTTCACTACTAAATTAGGAACAGTTAGCGGAGATAGCCCTTGTGTACCTTTGCGCTAAATTCAAACTAAATCTCATATCGTTGTGCAGAGAGATACGCTAGCTGTGATTTGTCAAGAGTTTCGTATAGGTATGTAATATTCGGCTGTACTTTTGCATATGACTCATCTGTAAAGGCTTAACTTTCAGCAGTCCTGTGTAAGATGAAACGGTTTACAAAGTGTTTTTCTGCTGCATATAAGTTAGGATGATATTTTAAAATGCTAAATGAAATAACTTTTAAAAGGTTTCGCCCAGAGATACAGAGTAGCCTCACAGTAACCCAACAAACTATAGGCTTATCATTGTAATTATATATTGTTTGTGTAAACACTCCTCAAATGTGTTTAACATTTCTTAATTGCTTTGATGTGGTTATTGACTGATTCATAGTACCACTGAAATATTCCGAGTACTATGATAAGTCAACAACAGGAAGTTAAAGGAAAACGAATTGTAATGAATTGTGTCACATTGTGTCACTATTATAGTGTTGTACTATTAATATTATCCGCCATCCCTTTATTTATATAACGAATAAATACATGAAATGTTTTTGAATGTGATTTTAAGCTGTTTATTGGTATTTGAAAGCCGTGATGATATGTGTATCTAAGGTGTCGTGTTTTTCTAATCAATAAAAAATTTCAGTTTTGATTTTAGATAGTAGACTTTTATAGTTAAACCACATTGGGTTATCTAATGTATCCACTGACGGTTTTAGAGGGAAGTGTGATGCCACATAAAGTGGATACGACAAGAAATATCAGACCAAGTAAGAATTAGTAATAAATTCAAGTCGTGAGCTCACATTTACTCAGTTTCCTCAGACTTTTGTTCTAGTAACATCAGATTCGTTGACATAAAGTAAGAACAAAGTCACATACATTATCCAACATTCAGTTCCACTAAATCTGACAGAGCTGTTCCATCATTCTATATGAATATGTCCAACATTTATTCCTACTACAGCTTACAGAGCTGTTTCATCATTCTATATGAATATGTCCAACATTTATTCCTACTACATCTTACAGAGCTGTTTCATCATTCTATATGAATATTTCCAACATTTATTCCTACTACATCTTACAGAGCTGTTTCATCATTCTATATGAATATTTCCAACATTTATTCCTACTACATCTTACAGAGCTGTTTCATCATTCTATATAAATATGGCCAACATTTATTCCTACTAAATCTGACAGAGCTGTTTCATCATTCTATATGAATATGTCCTACACTTGATCTTTAATATCTCACAGGGCTATTTCATCATTATACGTTAATTTGACCAACGTTTGTTCCTACTAAATCTCACTGAACTGTTTCATTATGTAATAATAATATGACCAACATTTCGTCCTACTACGTCTAAAAGAGTTGTTACAGTATTCAAATAAATATTCAAACTTACGGTTCTCTGGCCTACACTAATATATAAATAACAAACATACTGACCAAAATTTCTTCATTTTATGTCATTATGAACAGTTTTAAGTTGTTTTTGTAAGGATTTACCCTACTTTTGAACTATTTCCTGTCATCAAATATGCTTTGGCGATAAACTTATATAACTGCAAAATAATAGTGACTTCACAATTAAAGCAAGCCATGAGAATATTTTATTCCTTTTAATTTTTTCTTAATTCATTGGGCAATGAAAAAATTATATTAGTGTTAAATAAGATATTGCATGGATATATGATAAGTAAACATCTGAAGACCTTCTGATTTTTAGCTTCCTCTAATGTTCAATAGATGACGCAAAACAAAATAATAGTCATTCTTATATGATTTCAAATAAATTATATTAGTAACTAAGTGAGTAATTGTCCCAGGAACAGAGGTTATGTAAATTTACGACTAAGTTAAAAAAAACAAAACGCCCATACAAACTACAAAACAGTAAATGTGAAACAACACATTTGCATGTATTTCCACATGGACCCAATAAAACTTCATGCCTAATTTGGTGAAAATCGATCAACAGAGGGCAAAGTAGTGGCGTATGTGTGTTTTTTTACAGCAAACTCACATCGGGCTGTCTGCTGAGCCCACTGAGGGGAATCTAGCCCCTGATTTTAGCGTTGTAAATTCGTAGACTTACTGCTGTACCAGCGGAGAACACGAAGTAGTGGCAAAAACCACAAAACTGAAAATGAGCCTATATACCAATTTGGGTGAAGATCTACCCAAATCCTGCGAAGTAGTTACATAAACAGACAATACTATTATATTTATAAAGATGCTCTGTATTGCACGACATACTAATTAGTATTCTGTAACTGTTAATCAAATGGTTCATTTTTTGCAGCCTTTTGTTCTCACATCTTGAGAAGCATTTTGAAGTTTGTTGGATTAACTGGTACAAGAGAAAAATGCAGAAAAATCAAAGCTATGATGTGTACATTCTAAAAAGAAAACATTATGTGTTTACACATATAGTGGCCTGGCGTGGCTTAGTGGTTATGATACTGGATTCGCAATATGTGAGTCGTGGGCTCAACTTTCGTCACCGAACATGTTTGCCTTCCTTGCTGTTGGGAAGTTAGAAATGATGATGAATCCCACTTTTCGTTAGTAAAAAGTAGGAAAATAAATGGCGGTAGATGGTGTTGTTTAGCTGCCTTCCATTAATTTATCACTTCAAAATTGGGATGGCTAGTGAACATGGTTCTCGAGTAACTACGCGCAAAAATTCAATAAGCAACCATCAATCCACAAACATAACTTTTAATTATTTATATTCTTAGGATATTCTAGGAAATTATGGTATGGAAGGATAATAACAATATCTTCTAATAATAAAATACTGGTAACATATAAAAACCATATATGGTTGTTTTATAAATAAATCCAAACAATCATAAGTATTTAAAGATTGTTATTATTATTTTTAATGCAAGGTTTCACAATGTGCTATATGCTCTCTATCTGCTGCGAGGCATCAAACCTCCGATTTTATCGTTGTAAATCTGTAAACTCATCGATGATTGACCATAGTGAAACTGCATAGGAGTAAATTTAGTTTTCTTTTGCTTAATTACATATTAGTGTTTGGTCGATTGTAGAAATAAAAACAACTATGTAAACTATGAAACGTCGAAGTATAAACATCAAAGCTTTATAGGGGCTTAAAGCAAAAATGTGAATTTGTATCTAAGAGTCATTTATCTTAAATCAATACATTTGAAAATGTGCTAACAATAAGTAATTTTCTAATAACAATATTTATGTATAATGAATCTTATACTTCGCTTGTTGTTTAATATCATAGGCTAACTCGAACCCCGAATTACAGGACTACCAACTTTCAACTCCAAACTCGATCCTTCCGGACAGGGGCAGGTATTACACCGTGTACGATATAATATTCTGAAACTTCCTTTTCCAATGAAATAATTTGAGAGATGGAGAAAAATTTTGCATTTCTTTGCAAGACAAATCCTGGTTCCCATAAGCTCGTGTTAAACCGCAATGCTGACCTCCATCATTTAAAACAACATTATTGATGTCATAAAAAATTTAATCATTATAAAAAATTGTTATAGTTTTGTTATAGAAGCATAATTTCCATATGTTTCTAAGGATAATAACTCACATCTTTCAGAATTTCTCGTAATCAGTTTTTTTCAGAAAAATACAAAATCTAAAAGATAAAAATTAAATATTTTCTCCCACCTGACCAATGTTAAGGCTGTGATGGAAAGATCTTCAACTCAACAGCCGTGTTTCTAAACAGAAAATTAAAAATTAATTTGCAATAAACAGTTTACTTAAACATGCGTTAATTAAGTGTCATGTTCTTCATGGATGTTTTTAGTATTTTGCTTTTCCCTGCAGTCTAAGAGGCACTGTGTTAAGATGCATACAGATTAAATAATGGCAATATTATACTACATATTTAGTCAACAGATGGCGGCAGCAACGACGGCAATCACGTTGACGACACTTCGGAACGATGTTTGTCTGCTATCACAGACCATGTGGTTTGTTCTCTGAAGGCTGGAGTACAGTGAGTGTCTTGTTAATGAGCTCCTTAAGTATTCTGTCTGCGTTGGTAAAAAATGTCGATTTCCACCTTATCTGTTAAAAAGGACTCACAGAAGACTAAATTAAGTTGCTTTTAGACCGGTCATTGTGATGCCAATAGAGAGAAAAAGGTCTTCTCGCAGAAGTAGGAGAGAAGGACATCATCCTACGAAGAAACGGCAACCAGTCAACAAATGTAAGACGTGCTGCCGCAAGTTCACGGCCTTCATGTTCTCGCATGTTGGTTTGTGTGGTCTAGTGGTCGGTTACAGCATCTTAGGCGCTTTCGCGTTTCAGGCGTTGGAGGCTCCTTACGAGGAAGAAAAGGCGGGGGAAGTGACCGCCATGAGGGAAAAGATAGTGAAACGCATATGGGATATCACGAACAATTACAACGTGCTCTACCGTGAAAACTGGACCCAATCGGTAACCTCTGAAATCAGGGAATTCCAGTCGGTTCTAATAGCGGCGGTCAGGGATGGTTACGACGGTAAGAATGCGGAGGCTAGTCATCAGTGGTCATTCTCAGGAGCTTTTCTCTATTCACTTACTGTCATTACTACTATCGGTAAGGCTATAAGTATTGTAAAATCATGATATTTGTAGGGAAAAAAGAAAGCCCTGAACTAGCTTTCTCGCTCATCAAAGTAAATTTCTTAAATTCTTGTTTCCTCTAACTAAAAATAAAATTTATGTGATTTTATCGCAGAAGGGTAAAGTACTCTTCTTATCAACTCATACAGCTTCAAATTAATCCACTTTCCAAGAAGTTCGGGGCCTGGCATGGTCTAGCGCATTAAGGCGTACGCTTTGTAATCTGAAGGTCGCGGGTTCGCTCCCGAGTCGCGCCAAACATGCTCGTCCTCCCAGCCGTGGGGGCGTTATAATGTGACTGTCAATCTCACTATTCGTTGGTAAAAGAGTAGCCCAAGCGTTGGTGGTGGGTGGTGATGACTAGCTGCCTTCCCTCTAGTCTTACACTGCTAAATTAGGGACGGCTAGCGCAGATAGTCCTCGTGTAGCTTTGCGCGAAATTCCAAAACAAACAAACCAACAAGTTCTGGTGAGATAATTTTTTAGCGTAGCCTAAATTCCATTTTTTATTGTTATTTTTCTGATTCACTATATCTTGGATAACGGCCGAAAACACTACAAAGAACGAGGGTACCCAACCAGAAATTTGATAGAACCGAATCACTTAACAGTTAAACTTTTGTTATATTAAATTATAACACTCAATATCTCTGCTTATTTTACAACCAGCTTAGACGCATTGATATACAAGTTATTTAATTTCTGATCCTTACAGCTAACTTACTGTTATTCAGATTTCTGAAGGAGGAAGAGGTCAAATGTACCTGACCCTCCTGGGTATTTAACAACATCAATACCCAAATACCCACACAGTCAAACTGGAACGATGATCATTCTTAGCACGGAAGTCGAAGAGTGTAGTAGGATTGTAGTTCTACGTACGTTTGTAATATAGCACGGACAAAACGAAATTATGGCTCGCACGAAACAAACTGCAAGAAAATCCACGGGCGGAAAAGCACCAAGAAAACAACTGGCCACTAAAGCTGCCCGAAAGAGCGCTCCAGCAACAGGAGGTGTAAAGAAACCTCATCGTTACAGGCCAGGAACAGTAGCCCTCCGTGAAATCCGTCGATACCAGAAGTCAACTGAGCTGCTCATTCGAAAATTACCTTTCCAGAGACTGGTGAGAGAAATTGCCCAGGACTTCAAGACTGACCTTAGATTCCAGAGCTCTGCTGTCATGGCTCTTCAGGAGGCCAGTGAGGCGTACTTGGTGGGTCTCTTCGAAGACACTAACCTGTGTGCCATTCACGCAAAGAGAGTGACCATCATGCCGAAAGACATCCAACTCGCACGTAGAATTCGAGGGGAACGAGCCTAAATTCTAAGAATGCACTGTAGCTTGCTTTCTCGACATTGAGAAAGCATTTGACACAGTGTGGCATAACGGCTTAAGACATAGATTGCTTGAAATGGCATTACCCCAGGAAATTATTCGCTGGCTGTCCAACTTCCTGGATAACAGAATGTGTAAAGTAAATGTAAATGGGGCCCACTCAGGGTCCTTTTCACCCGAAGCAGGAGTCCCGCAGGGAGGGGTTGTTAGCCCTATATTATTTATCATGTACGTGAGTAATATGCCTCTGTCGGACCTAAATTTAGGTTATGCATCACAGTTCGCTGACGATGTAGCAGTCTGGAAAAGTGCCCCCACTCCGTCAATAGCAGCAACGAACCTACAACCAGTCCTAAATAACATCGAAGAATACTGCCAGAAATACAGAATCAAAGTTAATATTCCAAAAACCCAAGTCATAGTATTCAGCAGACTGAATAAGCTGAAAAAAGATCCACCAAAACTCTATATGAATGGATCAAAAAACAAACAATTATTTTTGGTTTTGTTTGAATTTCGCGCGATGCGATGAGGATTCGAACCTGCGACCTTCGGATTACAAGCCAATTCCCTAACCACCTGGACCTGCTGGGCCCTTGAGAAAACGACAAAAATAAACATTATTTTGATAACATGACTTCATGTTAACTTTAACTCCTATCATTTTTTAAAGTGCAACTGTAAAATCCAGATGTCGAACCTCGGTTTTTTAGCATAATAAATCCTAAGATTCGTCGCTGAGCCACTGAAGGGTTTCCTACTATATCTATTATGAAATTTCAGGACCTGTGTCAGCAAGTTTGATAACTCCTTTTATTTTCTAACAAGGCAATTAAATTTTTTCCTTGAAGTTAAACCTATTTTATTTATATGGGAGACACACAGATGACAAACGCTTAATAGTAACTACATAATGTATTGCCGTATTTTTAACTATCAAAATTATTAACACGGGACTTCTAAACTCACAATCAGATTTTAGGAGTGTTCAGCCCTCTCTCGTTTTGGAAATTAAGATTATGAGTCACTGTGAAGGACAACAGCTTAAAATATATAATTACAAACTTCGAAAGATCCATCTTTCGAAAGCGCCTGAGATATGGCGTTTCCATTTCATTTTTAACATAGGAATAACGTTTGACTTGGAGAGAGTCGAATGCACGAGCCTATATTTTTGTTTCCTTTCAAGAAGAGAGGAAGAACGAAAGCTCTACAATATTAAATTCTGGAAGTGATTTCCTAGAATGACATAATAGATCAGTTTTATAATTTCCGATGTCTTACTATCAATATTGTGAGTTTTAAGTATCATGTTTGTACTGGGTACAACACACAACGTTATGAATTATGCATTTCTTACATGAAGAATTGTTACATGATACAGTTGTTAAGTGGAAACGTATATTGTATGTAGCGTGAGTAAGGCTATGGCACATGCTATGTTGGTTTCACTATATCTTGGGCTCGGCATGACCAAGTGGTCAGGTCGCTCGACTCGTAATCTGAGGGTCGCAGGTTCGAATCCACGTCACCCAAACATGCTCACTTTTACAGCCGTGGGGGTGTTATTAAGTGATAATCTATCCCACTATTCGTTGGTAAAAGAGTAGCCCAAGAGTTGGCAGTGGGTGGTAATGACTAGCTGCCTTCATCCTAGTCTTACACTGCTAATTTAGGGACAGCTAGCGTAGAAAGCCCTTGTGTAGCTTTGTGCCAAATTCAAACACAAACACTATATGTCAAATGTTAAGATCTAAACCTGTGGAGACTGAGATGCGCCTTCCTTTTCTAGATATATGCTAAATTAACCATCTTGGAAATATACAACTGCGAGTGCTGTTGCACAAATTAATAATTACTTCATTGTGACTGGTGGAAAAATGAACAAAGTATTCTTATTTAAGAAACAATGATGGGAGACAATGATAAGTCAAACCAGTGTGTAATATGTGTGTGTTCTACCTTATATCTAGCGAATTGGTGAACCAATTGTCACCAACCTGGCACACATATCCTTAGACCTTACATGTGAGTTCAGCACTCAGATCCGACATTCGCCCTATGTCACCCCTAAAGGCTCTTATGTCTTCCTCATTACGGATAGCGTCAGGAACGGCTAGCGCAGATAGCCATCGAGTAGCTTTGCGCGAAGTTTAAAACAAGCCTAAACCAAACATTTTCGTTAGGTTTTATTTAATACAGGATTTATTAGGCTTTTAAGAATAATGGAATCCAATTTTATACTGAGTGCAAATATAAAATTCAGAAAATGTGATAAAGGTATATTTGTAGTTGTAGAGAATAAAAATTATACCACCACAGAAGAATAATTTAAGCCATTGTTTTTGTATAACTCTATGTGCTTAAGCCATCATCCGCACCACTATCTAGGAATACTAAATCTGAAAAGAAATTAGACCCCTGTCGTTGCTCCCCGATCTCTATAAACATATCTCAACTTAACACTTCAATCCATAAACACTGAACATCTGTTCTTGTTGCCAGGATACTCATATGACACACGACGCGTTTCTTCGTTCCAAGAAAATTTTTTGCAGGGTTAACGCAGCTATAAAAGGACTTCGGTAGAAATATCTACTAGAAAATGAGCATAAAAAATTACACATCACTTTCAAAATGACGAATACTAAACAACGAAGCACATTTTTTTTATCTACAGGGAAAAGTAGATAAACTTTCCACGGGCTGCTTATCGAAGGGTCCGTGGTTGAGACGTGATTCTCCTGAATATGCCTCGCACGTTTAGTTGTGGATACGTTATAAAAGTGTCAGTCAATCCTGTTATTTGGTTCAAGAAGCCAGATGGCCCGGTATAGCCAGGTGGGTTAAGGCGTGCGACTCGTAATCTGAGAGTCGCGTGTTCGCATCCCCGTCGCACCAAACATGCTTGCCTTTTCAGCCGTGGGGGCGTTAGAATGTTAAGGTCAATCCCACTATTCGTTGGTAGAAGAGCAGCCCAATCTAAAAGCCAGATGAAACCCTTGTTACGACTATGTCTCTTCTGGTGAATAGTTCAACACTGGGGACGGCTGTGCTTAAAATCTAGGGATCACTGACATTGCCCTTTAGTTCAAATATGGATATGTATGTTCAGAGTTTAGATTAAAATTTTATACTATGAAGCAAATAACATAATGTTATAACATGTTACTTCTTGTGTTTACGAAAATATATCGTGCTTCTTTGTTATTTACGTACAAGTTTAGTAAAGGAAGGTCGTGGAAATTAATATTTATTGTACTTTTTGTTTTTCCATACAATTCCTATCATATTCACCTCTAAACTTACCAGTTAAAAATAATACATCAAAAATTTACTAAGACAATTGCGTGTAAAATTTTCAAAAATATGTCAATTATTTATTTATTTGTGATATTTACTCAAAATTACACATGGATTATATACGCTACGGTTCCTAAATTTGATTGTTACTGTTATAACGCACTCTTGGCTCCACATTCGCAGTGTGGAGCTCGACTTTACGTCAACGCAATGTGAACTAGATAAAAACCTCTTATTCCTACTTCGAAACTTCATCCACTATTCAACAGTCGTCAAAATGTCGCTATTGAATTGAAATGCCTGACTTTACAAACTCAGCGCGCTTAAAAATATCATAATAAATGAGCATGTTAACCCCATATTATGATAATTTTGTAGCATACAAATCAACCTTAAAATTAACCCATTAGTTGTATAATCAACCAAAATAAAAAAGCCTTACTCTTGTATGTATGAATTTTTTAACTGTAACTTTTTACTACCCGAGTACATTCATTTTTTAATAATGAGATGTTTTTCATGTTTACTTATAAAATGGAGATTTGTGTATTAATTGCATGAATCCTATAAAAGTACCTGCTCATGATGTGTCTCAAAGTTTATTTATGAATCAAATCGGCTTCTTTAATGCCCAAATTATTTTTAACTAAACGTTTGGTTATTCAAAGATTATTTTAAATATGTTCATGTGAAAAAAAAACATGTTAATAAAAAGCCACATGATCTATGACACTTCAAAACTTATTTAGTAATTAGCTTTTATTTGAAATGCCAACACGTATTGTCTGATATTATAGCTTAATTTATAATCACAAAAATTTCGTGATATTGCCCACAACTAAACCAACTGCTTTCCTAAGTCGGTGTTTGACTCCTAACTACGGATACTTCCCATGTCAGAGAAAAACGAATAGATAGATATAACGTACTTTAACGTACATAAACAATGTAAATTTCGCTACTCATATCAACCTTTGGGTATTAATGTCTTGTCAACAGGAATGTAATAATATGGAATTATGTGTTATAGGAGGAATCAGAGGAGCATACAAATTTTCGCCACATAATTTTAACGTTTAATAATCATCACTATGTGTTATTTGCGGGTCACACTGGTAATATGTTATGAGTGATGGTATTCATCTATTCCATAACCTCTCATATATAGAATGATCCAACGAGAGATGCCACACTGACTTCCTATTGGAAGTACACAACACATTAATGACACAAACGTACGTTACTGAAACGTGATGTGGCAATAACTTGAAACGATTGCACTGAAAACCACTTTTTAAATAAAACATATCCTTCTGACAACTTTTATTTACAATTTCATGTTATTGTTTTGTTGACATCAAGTCTGTCATGCTTATCTGTTCAAGTAACAAATTATGCAGGCTTGGAATAATTAAAAGAAACAATCACAGATATTACGAGTATATCAAATACTAGGTAATTTAGGTAAACACATAATTTGTTTAATTTTACAGTATTTTGTACAAAGCCTTACAAGAAAAAAACTGATTTTGCGTCAGGCCCAAACTAATGGATTTTGTAGAAGTAGTTACACTTACGTTTAGCTATACAGTGTATAATAACTAAAGTGTAATCTTAATTAAATCGTATGTCTTCCATAATAATCTCTTCAATATCACTACTTATTAATCCTGCGAGGTTGCTTATTCTCCCATTACTACGTAATATTGTGTAAAATGACATCTATTTGTTCGTTGTCAAGAACAAAGTTACATAATGAGCTACTATTCTCTGCTCTGTATCAAAACGTGATTTTAGCATTATAATCTCTCAGATTTACAGCTGAGCCATTATGGATTTGTTTGTTTTAAGCGTAAAGCTACATAATGTACTAGTTGTGCTCTAATCTCACGGGTATTGAAACCTAAATTATAGCGTTATAAGGTCTAAGAATTTCCTCTCATCCATTGACGGAAAACTCCTGGGGGCATAAAATTACAGTAATCATAGGTACCGCTTTTCCGTAAGCTGTATAAGCATAACATACAGAGGGGTTGATCTATACAAGGATAAAATTGAATTAATAATAAAAAAATTAATGCTTTTAACAAAATTGCCTTTATACATTAATTCTGATTACATAACACGACGCTGCTATTAAGGCTAATAACGGTTGGATGTAGAAAACCGTTGCATTATCGTAATAAAACTTGTCCTGTTAGTATGACGAGTTATATGAGCGCGTGCATTAGATCAGATCTACTTTCAGCGGTAAAATAGTGTCGTCGCCTGATATTTTAAATCCTTATGTGAAAATGTTCGTTTTCTGGTGTAATTCTGTTATTTTTGTTTTTAATATATACATCCTATTTAAGTAATATACAACTGAACAAATCCAAGCTTTTGATGGAAATATTATTTAGTAGTTTCGTTTGAATACCAATTCATTTTCTTTTATTGGAATAGAACAAAATCCCTTTTAGTTGGGAAAAGACATTGCTTTCAACTACATTTAAAACTAGGAACACTTAGTTATATTTTAATTCAATATAAGTGCAGTATGTATATTAGTCTATAAATACGTCAGATTTAGTTGAGATATGTTTGATTACGATACACGCTTTATACAAGCCAATCTTTAAATCTATTCAGTTACTTTCGTTAGATACGTATAAGTAGTTAGAAGGAAGTGCGTAAAGGTCCCCCGATAGTACAGCAGTAAGTTTTCGGATTTACAACGCTAAAATAAGCAGTTTGATTCCCCTCGGCGGACACGGCAGATAACCTGATGTGACTTTGCTATAAGAAACACACACTTGCATAAGATCCTAAAATCAAGAATATAAGATAATTTTATTTCTTGCTTGTATTGTCATGCTGTGTTCTAGCCTGTAGAATGCATAATTTTTCTCATGATTCATGGCATGCGCATGTTTTGCTAACGTCACGACAGTACGAGTTGCAACGCTAAGCATCCCTCATGTAATGTTATTTTAAACTCTACTGACTCAGTGATAGACAACACACTACTGTATACTGGTGCAGTTGGTTAAAACAGACGACAGTTCCAGACGGCTTTTGGTTCCCTTTCAGAGAAATTACTGTATTTACATCAATTGCCACAGTTTCATTTAATGTAGTAATTTAATATTTGAGTAAAATATTGTAGTAGGTGTTATGTTTTGATCAGTCTAAAAACCTAATATATTTAGATAATGATATTTGTTTAATTTCTATAGATGGTTCATTAATGTCAATCTGTAAACCTGAAATATTAAGTTTATGATATTTCTTTAATTAATATTTGTTTGATTACTACAAATGCAATATAAAGATCAGTTTATAAACCTGTTCAATGAAGTACGATTATTACCATTTAAACAATAACTTATTTCATACATCTGATCAATGAAGTTTTCAATATTTGGCTTGTATCATTGCTATATGTACACTATCCAAGTAAGTCTAATTGTTTAGAATTTAAATCGCGGCTACTATTTAACTAGGCCTACCAGTAACTGTGTCCAACACTATTTCATTTATTTCACGGTTTCGAGGTTTTAAGTATTTTCGGGTGTGGTTATTTTGTATATTTGTTTATGTTGTCTGTTACTAAGCGCTTAGGAATTTAAAATTACATTTATATTTTCAGTTGTCAGAATAAAAAGGGTTTTAGTTATATTTCTTAATATTGTAAATATATACTGTGTTGTTGTTGTGAGTTGCATTCTTCTGTAGTAGGTATTTGTACTAGATGATAAATTCAACGATGAATGAACATCACCCTCTTCACTCGTTTTCAAAATAATGTATATATATATTCACAACAAGTTAAACGTACGTACAGCTCACTCTACATACTATAGAGATTATAGGCGTATTCATAAACACTATACATTAATGTATATAGTTATTTTCCTTATGTAAAAAAATCCCTTTAGGCCTATTAAATTGCTTTACAATTTCAGTTGAGAAGCCGAACTACTATTGCTATCATCAAACTATCCAGTATAATTTACGTACTTCATCGTTGAGTTACCACAGTTGTATCCTATAGTTTTAAACTCATTTTCTTTTGTATTTCTAATAATTGTCTGCCTACTTGTCGAATTTCACCGAGGCTAGTTCAGTTATGTTAGAACTCTCTTTGGCGAAATAAATATTCTTCTTACCTGTTTTTGTTGTATTGTTAGTTTCCTTCTAACATATTAATCGTTAGGCCTACATTAACGGTTAGGCTTTTCTCTCCCACGGCAGTTAACTTTACTTTGTCTGAGCTCCTTATCGTAACGTTACTTTCTCGTCTGCACTTCTTCCTTTGCTGTTTTTCGCTCATCTCAAACTATGTATATACTTATTATCATATCATCTGTTCACTATATTTTCTACATAACTTTCAATATTCGTCTGTTTTTCCTCTCTTAGAAAGGAACCTAAAAATAATAAAATATTCAGTCACAAAACAAACAATATTTTATATCGTGACAAGCACAGAGATAGCTTTACAAAGATATATCTGTGTTCTACTCATCACGGGTATCGAAACCCGGTTTCTAGTAGTGTACGTCCACAGACATACCACTGTGCCACTGGGGAACATAGTTGTCTTTCTCCCTTTGCAATTTTATCAATTCACGTAAATTATTCCCTTTTCAACCAATATATTTTAACAACGGCGAACCACTTGGGTGTCACCTACAATTTTAATTTTGGGCAGAAAGAGAATTATAAAATATGATCTTGACAACTCGAATGATATAACACACAAACAAATATACTCTTCAAAAAAAGAAACGCAAAAGGCAAAATTTGAGACAAATCGTTAACAAGTTTATTCCGAGTAGTTCTGTATGACATGTGTGAAACTTTGCACATTCACTGCTGAACGTTCAAAGTCTGCAAAGGCGAAGTCCACGCTCACTAGTTGAAGTTTAACGTCACTCAACGTCAATAACGAGTATGCCCCCCGTGAGCATCAATAACTGCTTGGCATCTTCTGTCCATGGAAGCGATGAGATGACGAATCACATCCCGTGGAATGGCTGTTCACTCAGCCTGCAAAGCTGCTGCAAGGTGAGGTAGAGTCCGCGGTTGAGGTTGTCACCGTCGCAGACGTCGGTCCAACTCGTCCCAAAGATGCTCGATGGGGTTTACATCTGGTGATTTGGAGGGCCAGGGAAGAACGTTGATGTTGTGGTGTCTCAAGAAGACAGTGGTGAGTCGGGCTGTGTGAGGACGGCGTTGTCATGTTGAAAAACGTATTTGACGTTCACCATGATGGGTTGCACATGGGGCCTAAGAATCTCGTCAACGGTTGCGTACGGTCTGATCGGAAATCCTACGCAGCTCTGGTATGGTTGAGGCAGTAGACGTCGCAGTGGTGGTTCTATCCCGAAGGTGACGTAACCGGATGTAGCGATCTTGTGCGGGCGTGGTCACACGAAGTCTGCCAGATCGTGGACGGTCACGAGTTTTTCCATGTTGTTGGTGACGATTCCATAGCCTTGTGATGGAGCTTGGGTGGACATTCACAGCTCTGGCAACATCTGATCGAGATTCGCCTGCTTCCAAGCGACCAATGGCGTTGTTGCGTTGTGCTTCAGTCAGTCTTGGTGTAATTGTATTGCGTGTCGGTGGCTTAACACTGAGCTATGGAAACCAAGAACCCGTCACTTTTATAGGGATTTTGTACATGTTGCACTTGCAGAACATGCACATCTCTCAAACATATTTATTGGACACGAATGCGCTTTGGCGAAAAATCCGTTGTTTTCCTCTGTTTTCAAAGTGCACAACTTTTATTGTCATTTTGGTCTGACAATCAGTGCCTTAACACTTGTAACATCACATACACTGAGCTTGTAACGTTCTTACATATATTTCTCTTTAAAATAAAAAATATATCCCTTTTGCGTTTTTTTTTTTGAAGAGTATATTTTGGGCCATAGAGAAATCCGGGATATTTTCTATTTAATTTAGCAGTTTAGAATAAAAATATTAATCACAATAATAAAACTACGTCTGAATAGAGAAGTTATTTATACACAATTAATAATGAGCTTGTGATTATAAACGAACCATATTAAGACACAAGCTAAATGCTCGTCATATGACAAGAAATAATGATTATTTTTTTTCTAAAATTATATCTAAATAAATGTTTTATGAACCTGTTTCCTAAAAAATGATTATAAAATAATAAGAATACGTATATGGAGGATAACTAACATATTTCTAGTATTTCAAGAAAACAGCTTTAAGAATTGCTTGATTAGAATTTTGACTTTGTATATTTTAAAATGTTCTTGCTAATAGATCCTTATAGATTGAAACATGCGAAAAAATCTAGTTTTTAAAGACATATTCCTACTTTGTGAAGTTTATGGCCCTGAAAATAATTGTGATGGTAAATGAAGTTAGTTTTATTATGAATTTCGAGGTATTGTCTTTGGACTGTCTTCTTTCTTTTGACTTTGTTAGTCGGTTGAATTGAAGAAACGAGCTTTACTTTAGGCATTTTAAAACTTTAAATGCGTTGGGGCAAAACATGTAGATTATTGTAGAATTGTAGCCGAGGATTCTGTCTAGACAAAAGTTAGTGATATTGCTTCAACGTGTCTCCAAGACCACCAAGCAAACTTACTAGGAATTTCGGCCAATAATTATGTTTTAAGTGCGCCAGCAACATCAGTCATTGGGCACACATATACTTCATTCGATTTTATTACTTATTAATATCTCTCTGCCAACGTACCCTCAAATCTAATTATATGCCCAAAGCAGCTCATCATCCGTTTAATATATAGAAAGTTTTAATAATTTCAAAAAGGATGAATTTATTTGTTGCGACAGCAAGCACTGTCGTTTCGTACAAGATGCGTATCGATCGGTACCGCAACGGCTGAGACTGATGGCTATTCGTTTTTAAATAGGTGGCCCGGCATGGCCGCTAGGTGGTTAGGGTGTTTGACTCTCAATCTACGCAATATTATTAGATGAGATGTACGCTATTGCTGTAATAACACATTTTGAACAGTTGCTGAACCTCTTGCGGCAACAAGTGACAACAGTGACATTTGCATCCTCATGGTAATCTCAACATCGCTGTCATATTTAATCTTCCTATGCCATATCGTTCATGAGATATCACGCATTAAATTGCGCAACTTTATAATCATCCTGTTTATTCACATCATTTGCAGGTTAATTTGTTTTTATTTCACCCATTAGCAATAGAGTAAGTTATAAAGTGAGAAAACCAACAAAATACTTTTGCCAGTACCTGAGATATAGCTCAATTTAATTCGCTGAAGGTTTTGATAAAAAAGTAGTCTTTTTATCGGCATGGCCAGGTGGTTAGGGCACTCGACTCGTAATCTGAGAATCGCGAATTCTAATCCATGTCACACCAAACATGCTCGCTATTTCAGCCATAGCGGCGTTATTAAGTGATGGTCTATTCCACTATCCGTTGGTAAAGGAGTAGCCCAAGAGTTGGCAGTGGGTGGTAATGACTAGCTGCTCTTATCCTAGTCTTACACTACTAATTTGGAGTATATGGAACCATAATTAAAAAGGAAACTACCTCAACAACACTGAAGGATTCCATAGAGTTTGTGAAGAAGTTTCACACAACACTTTTGCACGAACTGCATTAAACAGCGAAATGCTAATTCCGTGCTGGAATTGAGTTTATTACAACCGCAAGTTATGCCTTACGGCACTTATAATAGATCTGAAACTATAATTTAATCGCTCGATTGTTTTTTAAACTTTTGGACAAACCTACACGATAAATGGCTATCTGCGCTTAGCCGTTCCTTGTTTTACTTTATAATCTAAATAAAAATGAGTTAGTCATTTGTACTCATTGTTATCGTTTAGGCCATTTTGTTTTTATTTTCTAACAGAGTGATTGGTCTTTGGAATGTGTTAAATACCGATGGTGAAAAGGAAGTAAAGTTAAATGAGTTTAAGAGAAAGCTTGATAAATATGAATGATAAAGGTTAATTTTAGGTTTGTTTTTTTTTAAACTTATAATAGAGGATGAAACGGACGATTGAGATGGACCAACAGGTCTCTTGTTTTCCCTAAACATTATGTTATATTGAGATTTGATTATCACTCTTAAATGCATTTACTTCTCCAAAGTGTGGAGATCATTTTTATAACCACGGAATACTAAGCCATATTTAATATTTTTCATAAAATAATATTTATTACACTTTGGTGAATCAGGAAGTGTATGACGTATGTGGGGAAAAATATAGTTTTACAAAACAAAAAATCTTGAAAATACAACTTATAAGTATACATGGGAGGAACACATTGATTTGATCAATAACAATTAAATATGATTTTTTGTTTAGACTTTAAGCACAAAGACTGTCTGTGTTCTGCTCACCACGTGTATAGAAACCTGATTCTAGCGTTGTAAAATTGTAGATATTCCACTATGCCACTGGGAGTTTAAGATAAGAAACAATCAAGTGATTAAAGTAATTTCTGAACTTGTACGACGTCTCACGGTGAAGAATGTTTTGTTTGGCTTGCGTTAACTTTTAACTGGAAGGTGTATAGATCTTAGCCTTGGCGACAGCTACAGCCCAGCAACTGATGGCCAACGTGGAGATACAACCAACTCATAGTCGGCTCGTTCCTTGTTCTCGAGAACTGACGATACTAATATCAAAGAATACTAATCATATTTAAGTTTTTTCTTCATAAAAAGCAAATACAAACAATTCACCCATCGATGAATGTAACCCTCTATATACTCAATAGGACGTTATTTGATTATAATATTCTATTCAAATGACAAATATGGCGCAATCGGTAAATAGTGCGTCATCATATTATAATATTTTAACAAAAATTATATTTTAAAAATGATGCCCACATACGTTATAAAACATTACAGTGATAAGTGGATAAATAAGTAAAAATAATCGTTTTTCTCCTAGACGTGAGAGTTTACTCTTTGCATTTCGCATAAGCGTAAAATATGTGAAATCAGAATTGATGGGTACTTGCAAAAGAATGTGACATGCATTTGGGTCTTCTCTGCGAAATGGTTTTTGTTTTGTTTGTTCCAGTAAGCACACTGCACACTCGTAGACAAGAACAGGAATACCATAAACATCAATGTGAACAAGAGAGAAGACTGAATTGTTCACCAAATGATCTACTCTAATCTGACCTGATTTATTTCTTTTGTGGAATGTAGGTTGGACCATCAAGATGTTGATATGGATAATTAAATCAATGAAACGTAGTCAAGTTTCGCTTGAAATCTTCGAATAACTGTTGTAAACTTACATTTAGTGCTAAATGAAAAACTTATTATACATCGACTGTTTACACTGTTGGTTTCAAAACAAAAGTTTAAAGAATTTCTATTATAAAGTTTTATAGAGAGAAATATAAAAAACGTGAATAGTTTTAGTTAAAATAAACATTTAGTTTGAATTTCGCTCAAAGCTACACTAGGGATATCTACGCTAGCAGTCCCTAATTTAGCAGTGTAAGACTAGAGGGAAGCAGCTAGTCATCACCACCCACCGCCTACTCTTGAGCTGCTCTTTTACCACTATTCAACGTCGCATCATAACGCCTCCACGGCTGAAAGGGCGAGCATGTTTAGTGCGATGGGGATCCGAACACGCGACCCTCGGATTACGAGTCGAGTGCCTTAACCAATTGGCCATGCCGAGCCGAAAAGAAGGGGAACTAAAACTTACAACTAGAAGCATTACGAAAATTATGAGTATGTGATTATTATGTGAGGTAAAATAGTCCATTACGCCGTGGCTCAAAATACGTATTTATCTGCAACGCATGTAACATTTTTATTGATCATTTTCAGGATTTAACATTTTGAGGCAAGGTTGTGTTTTTGTTGTCTTTCAAACAGATGCCTAATCCAAAGAACCTTAAAGTTTTGTATTTATCAATGTATAAGTTCAACAATTTGATTAACAATTTGTTAAAAACATTGAATAATTCTTGTGGACCAAGCATCTGAAATGTTTATCTTATGACGATATAATTCGCTAATCTCATTTCCATTTGTTGCGTGATCAAAGATAAGAAGTTTTATTTACCCATGCATCTGGAATATATCCAAAATCTGTAACTAACAATTTATCTCCTATTATAAAAAAAATCTCCTCTCACGTGGTGTGTAACCCAGATAAAGCAACACTGTGTTTCGTTTCGCTTCCTTTCCAACAGTCTTGACAGTAAACAGAGGTATAAGATCCTTGACAGAAAAAAAAAAAATCCGATTCGTTTGCTTTGCCCTCTGTTATAAAAACAGTGAAATTCAAGCCTTTTCAAACACGTCACTTGGTGTAAGGACATCTTGTAAACTAAGTCATTCATGTAAACAAAAGACAAGGCTGATATAGCTGATTCCACATATACTTTCTCTGATCTGCTATAGTTTGTTTATCGACGCTTCGCTAACCGTAAGTATCAAAGTGGAATACAGCGAAGAAGAAAAGTAAGCACACACATATGAATTTCATGGAATGATATACCTAATACGCAGCATAAAGGAAAACACTGTTAGTTATTTTGCACATCCAGTGTTTATGGATTTTAGGGATTTTTTACTTTAAAGATTTTGATTTTAATGCTTATTTACGTTGAGATTATTTAATATCGCTTTAATATTAGTTTTGTTACCAGCTAATCTTATAATAAGGTTTTGGTACTGCACAGGTTAAAATATGTTACATTATAATATGATTTTGTCACTGTAAACTTCCGATATTATATTACATTATAATATTATTTATTCATTGTAAACTTCCAAATATAATAAGATTTTGGCACTGTAAACTTCTGATAGGAATTTAGATTATAATTCAATTTTGGTCCTGTATATTTCTCATTATTTTTACAGTAACATAAAATATCTACACTCCGCTCTGGGATTCATGATTTATAAAGGCCTCAATGTACCAGTTAAGCGTCTCCACCATCTTAATTACTTCTATAGCTAACCCAATGCGCCATTTCTTTAATTGATTTGTTTGTTGGCATTTCCAGCATCTATTATAATTCAATTCAACTTTAAAAAACAAAACAAATAGCTTTCATTTAGTTTCTTAGATTCGTTTTTCCTGTTTTTATTTGAATTATTTCCATTCTCCGAATTCTTAAAAATTCTCTGATTCATATTTTTTCCAAATTTAGTTGAATTCAACTTTTTTAATTTTCTGATTTATAGTTTTCGTTCCCTTTTTCTTTTTAGAAGGAAAACCTGCAGATTTTGTTCATTCAGTAACTGAGAATTAGAAGAAAAACAAGCAAACTTTTCTATAAATTTTCAGGAAGTAGAACTATGAAGCTTAAGGACTATAGAGCAAACATTTGGCCAAAATCATTTTGAGTCAAATCTAATAAAATATACTCAGGTGCACACCCTCAGGATCCCCTTAGTATGCATGCAAAGTTCCAGGTCTATATGTTATTTTTCTTGGAGCTATAGCGGTTATATAAACACACAAACAAACAGCAGGATATTTTACTATTATATATTACAGTATGGTTTTGTCACTGCCAATAGTTGATATCGATGATTACTTATGTAAAATTTTACGATTATGTTAACCATTTTATCTTTATTATACAATTCAGACATCTAGTGATGGTTTTTATAGTAGCTTGGCATTCTCTGGATGAGCCATGCATGCACTGTGGGAGAACAGATGCAGTGATTTACTGCAGGTGGAATGAAAGTGGCAAGATAAGATGTGAAGTTGAAAGAAAAATAAAAAAGATTGTTTTCTTTGGAAGATTGGTTTTTGGAATTTCGCACAAAGCTACTCGAGGGCTATCTGTGCTAGCCGTCCCTAATTTAGCAGTGTAAGACTAGAGGGAAGGCAGCAAGTCATCACCACCCACCGCCAACTCTTGGGCTACTCTTTTACCAACGAATAGTGGGATTGACCGCAACATTATAACGCCCCAATTTGGCAATACACTAAAATAAAAATTGATTTTATGGAGAAAAGTTTCATTTGATAGTTCTAGAGCAGTCCCACGTAAATAAAATAGTATAGGACACAATATACAACTGTTACATGGAACAATAAACAGCGTCCTTAACTGAATCCTACTGCAGAAAGTAATAGCTAGGGTTAAATTGGCATACAACCTCGAACAGTTTTAACATGATCTGAGCCCAAAGTCTGGAAAAATGTAAAACATTTAGAAGAATTAATTATATACTGTAGGAGAGGGTATTTATGTATTACAGTAGTATCAGTTATTTTGTATGTAAAAACACATAGAAAAAACAAACTCATTATTATTACAACCTTTTAAAAATCATCCATGTATTCGCTATTAGTTTTATTCTGAGTGAAATTTAGTGGTAATGCTGAACCTTAAAAAAGCTAAAGCCTTATAAAATATCATAGAGAGAAGAAAGTAAATGTTAATTACTGAAATATGAAATTCATTTTACGATTCGAGGATGTGGCATTTACAACAGGAACTTTGACACACATAATAATGATCGCATTAAAATTTCCTACGTTTGATTACAACTGAAAACTGATAGCCGATCATTAGATGTAATCAGCAGTTTGAAAATGAACCTGACAAAATAGGCATATCTTTAACTGGAGTTGTATATTGGTTGTTTGCTTGTTTAAAGTAAGCACAAAGCTATACAATGGGTTATAGGTGTTCTACCCACCAGGGGTATTGTTATGTAAACAATGTTTTTCACTCTGGCTGTATATCCTTAATTATTATTCAGAAACAATAGTCTGAAAGTTTTACAACGAATAAATTTGCAATACATACTTACCAAGTTCGACATTAAAAATAATGTCTTAGCTATACGTAAAAAAAACACAAATGATGTTCACACAGTCGGTCAATAACTGATAAAGGAAACCGATCAATTACATGACCGTCGAATATAAAACAGGAAACAGGATCAGCCAGTCAATAACCAGTCAGAGAAAGTATATCGAAAGAAAGACAACAATATATTTGTTTTTTTTTGTTTTTAATTTCGCACAAAGCAACTCAAGGACTATCTGCGCTAGCTGTCCCTAATTTAGCAGTGTAATACTAGAGGAAAGGCAGCTAGTCATCACCACCTACCGTCAACTCTTGGGCTACTCTTTTACCAACGAATTGTGAGATAGACCATCACTTAATAACGCCCTCACGGCTTGAACAGCAAGCATGTTTGGTGTAACGGGGATTCAAATCCGCGACCCTCATATTAAGAGTCGAGTGGGTTAACCATCTGGCCATGTCGGGCCGACACCAGTATAAGTGTATATATATATATATACCAATGAATTATAATGTACGGAATAGCAGAGTTTGAGTTGTGTATAATTATTTGTTTAGATATAAGCTATATTTTTATTTAATTATGTTCCTTAAGTTTTATATACTGGTGCAAACTGTCAGTTTCAGAGATAAGGATCAAGATACCACTGAAATCAGCTCAAGCTTTATATGAATACATTATTAACAAATATATCAGACATACGAGAGCTTTGTTAATGAAGTATTCTTTTAGAGATAAATATCTTAGTTGACTCAAAAGATGCCCTAAAATACAGCAACTCTCATCTGATGGTATACAAAGAATGGTTGTGAAAAACCCTAATAATATTGGTAATAAATGGTTTACTCAATAATACATCTGAATATCTTTGCATTGTATGGGTATTTGACATAGTGGTACTTTGGTTTATTTAAGTGGTAGAAAGGTTGACAACCACTGCTCTAATAAAGTGTAACGTAATAAATCTGTATCATACTTTTTTTTTTTATATTGCTGTCTTATATTATTCATACTTATTGCTGTCTAAAGCTTAAGCATTGTTCAATGATTTCGATACGTATTTGAGAGTAAACTGTAGGTGCGAGGGGGACGGTATAACGTGATGAATAGGTTTCCAATCTGCTACAGAACCTGCTAACCCTTTCAGCCTTTGGAACATTGTAATGTGGCATTCAATCCCACCATTTGTTGACAAAGAGTAGCCTAATGTTCAGTGGTGGGTGATGTTGAGTAGCTGTCTTCCCTCTAGTTTGTCACTACACATTTAGTGATGGCTGGTGCAGATAGCTCTCGAGTACCTTTGCGTGAACTTTGACCAAAAAGACAATTTTTGATGGAATATTTTCACAGCAGAAACTTCGGTTCAGGGTCAAGTGGGCGATAGCCAATTCGACGACATTCAATTCGTCGGCACTATTACTAGTCGACGACAAACCGTTTGCTGACAATATTATCACTTGTCGAGAGATTCGTTGACATACCAATGTTTTGAATATACCGATAGTAAGCTAGGTGAGCGCTTCTTTTTTGTTTTGTTTTTTTAATTTTGCGCAAAGCTACTCGAGAGTCGTCTGCACTAGCCGTCCTTAATTTAGCAAACTAAGACTAGAGTGAAGGCAGCTAGTCATCACCACCCACCGCCAACATTTGGGCTACTCTTTTACAAACGAATAGTGGAACTGACCGTCTCATAATAACGCCCCAAAGGTTGAAGTGGCGAACATGTTTGGTGTGACGGGATGCGAACCTGCGACTCTTAGATTACGAGTCGAATGCCTTAACCACCTGGCCATACCAGGTCTTGGCGAGTGTTTATGGCTATCGAAAGTAAATAATTAGATCAACGTTTTGGTAAGACAGTAGTTTGTTTTTTACTGTATAAATTATTATTAGGACTAAAAATGTTGTAGAGGAATGACATAACATATTTAACAAAATGGTGAACAATAGAAGAGTGTTGATGTTTTCATTATTGAACGAAATGCAGAAGGATCAGCACGACACTGAAGCTGTTATAACCCAGGTAAATACTGACCAGCGAAACATCTAACAAAACTTGTGTAAAAGGACTGTAAAAAGGAATAAACGAATATGGAATGTGGTTACACACTAAAGAATTTTATAACAATGCACAGATTCTACTCTATCTCAGGAGAGCGGATGTTAATTTTGTTCCATTGATAAAGTGTTTCGTTTGTACGAAATAATTGTATTTTGTATTTATCTATTCAAAATGCACCAAATTACCCATATACGTTGTAAACCTGATACAGGTACATCTAGACATGCGTATATTCCCCTAAGTAAACTTAAAAATTATAAAAAATCCATCTCCACAACACAATTGTTGACAATCTGCTGTTGATGGGCCCAGCATGGCCAGGTGATTAAGGCATTCGACTCGTAATCCGAAGATCACGGGTTCAAATCCTCGTCACATCAAACATGCTCGCCCTTTCAGTCGTGGGGACGTTATAATGTTACGGCCAACCCTACTATTCATTAGTAAAAGAGTAGCTCAAGAGTTGGCGGTGGGTGGTAATGACTAGCTGCCTTCCCTCTAGTCTTACACTCCTAAATTAGGGTCGACTAGCGCAGACAGCCTTCGAGTAGCTTTTTGCGAAATTCAAAACAAAACAAACTGCTGTCGACAAATGGAGTTTTTGGCTATGTCTGGTCGATAACCTGTTTTTCGATATAACGTACTGTCGCCGATTTGTCCTGTCGCTGAGCTGGTTATTGCCCAGTTTTTAGCAAACCAAAACTTCATGTATTTCATTCTTTCTTAAGTTTTCTTTTGTTCTTTTTGGCCAGATAATTGCATGGATTAAACCTTATGCTGACTAGTACTAATAACAGGCTGCATTAATGCATTTCTTAGTTTCCAGACGTTCCAAGAATCACTGTTTGCAATGCGTATGCTTTATGAGTGTTTAATCACGTCTCACTGAACACTGATTTTGGTTAAAGTTAACGTAAAAGTATCACTTACAATTTTGTCACATGCTGTTTGAAAAGGAGCTCAAACACTAAAGATATTTTATATAACTTAAGAAGATCCAAGCTGGAACATAATATTTAGTCGTAGCAAGCATAAGAAAGGAGGATTAGTTACCGATTTCTATTTTAAAAATACATTACAAGCTAAAGCAATTCTAGTATTAAAAAGGCAATGTACATAACAAAGATATAATTAAATCTCTTTGTGAGAAATTTATTAAATCAAGATAGATTTCTTAATTTTCCAAGAACAAGTCTCTAAGCATAGGACTTAAATTACACAGTAAAATGTTATATTGTAATGGCATCCTGTATGATTTTCATCCGTTATACACACGTTACACCTTAAGGGACTGATGTTTTTATCACATTAAAATAATATGAGAGTTTAGCTTGTCCTATTGAATTTGTTATTATGACAGTATAAAAATGATTACTTTTTATATGCTTCAAAATGGTGGCCAGTCCTTTAAGATAACTTCTATGATTTTCGAAACACTTTTCACGGAAATATCCCATTCTTAGACTAATAAGTAATTAAGAAGTGAAATTAATTAAAAATACTGAACATTTTTGAAAATGAAATAATGGAGAAAAAGGTAAAAAAACGATATAAAAACTTAAGAAGAGGTCAGAAACACAACTATTTGAAGTCTGTCTGTTGTTGAATTTTGCGCTAGCCATTCCAAGTTTTAAAGTGATAGGCCCATCATGGCCAGATTGTTAAGGTACTCGACTCGTAACCCTAGGACCGCGGGTTTGAATCTTTGTCATACCAAACATGTTCGCTATTTCAGCCGTGGGGGTGTTTAAGTGACGGTAAATTCCATTATTCGTTGGTAAAAGAGTAGTCCAAGAGTTGGCGGTGGATGGTGATGACTAGCTGCCTTCCCTCTAGTCTTACACTGCTAAATTAGGGACGGCTAGCGCAGTGTAGCTTTGCGCGAAATTTAAAAACAAGCAAACGAAACAATTTGAAGTGATAGAATACAGGAAAGATAACTATTTAATACCATTCACAGCTAGCTCTTTATAAATGAATAGTGAAATGTACTTTTACATTATAACACGCTCAAAGCTCAAGGAACGAGCGGGTTCGGTGAGAGGTTCCAATCTTGCGACCCGCATATTGGGTGTCGATTATTCGAATCACCAGGGCATGCCAAGTTTAGACATAACATATAACAGAAAATCTGGAATTTTCAAACAGATCTATATTTAGTGCGACACATGGACTAAAGAAACAAGTAAGAGACATCTAGTGTTCAGTAGAATCGTTTCTTGTTGGGAACTATCAAACGAAGCCATTAACGAGCACTTATTACCACAAATGTTTTATTTGACTCTTTGAACCAAATAACAGGATTGTTTGTTTGTAGTTAAACACGAAGCTTCGAAAGGGACATTTTTTGGCGTTGTTAAGTCCGAAGACATGCCGCTGTGCCATTGGGGAGCTAATTGAATTGACTTTAAGGCGCCCATAATTAAACGTATTTAGCATGTTCAATAGCCTCACGTACGTATTTAGCATGTTCAATAGCCTCACGTACGTATTTAGTATGTTCAATAGCCTCACTACGTATTTAGCATGTTCAATAGCCTCACGGTTCTATCCAATGCCCTTTTACTCCGCAGTCTGGTACTCTAACCGTTAGGACTACTCACGATAGAGATTTAAAACTACAATACACAAATTATGAAAATACACATTGGAATTTTAAACAATGGATACAGTGCAGCTATTTTGTTCTCGAAGAATGTATAAATTCCTTTTGTAGTTGGAAAACTAAGAAACAGAAATAGGTTTAAATAAAGATTGGATACAGCTCGAAATGGTTGTGAAAGAAGCTTCATAACAAATATACAACGTCTTGAAAAGCTTTTGTTATTCTCAGGTTTGGCTTGTCTAAACGTTGTACATTTGTAATTTTCGCTACTCATTCAATCTGTTTCCAAACTTTATTTAATAGAAAGTGGATTCTTCGTAATCAATCAATTAGTTTAAGTTACTTTAGAATAATTATTCCTTGTCCTAGGTTCTCAGAGGAACTTGTTGATATTTATAAGAATGATATTAATACTGCGGAAATAAATTCGTTTCTTAAGAATTAAAAGTTAAATGGCTAATCAATCACCCCAAAAAATTATTTGTGTAATGAAATAATACTTTAACAGAACAAAAATACAAGTAGCGTAAAAGAGTCCCAAGAAAAGACAGAATTCACTTTAATAGAGCATTTGCTGAATTTCTTGAAATTTTACTTTTAGTTATATATTTGAAATAACAAAAGATACGTAAGAAGCATTACAGTTACTAAATGGATTTTTATGGTCAATAAACAGTCTTTCTGTAAACTATATGCTGTGAATTAAAATTAGGTTTATATGAACAAATAATATAAATATTCATTTTGAATGTATTATCCCAGAAGCATGTATAAACGTAATAAAAGTATATTTGTTTTTGTTTTTGAATTTCGCGCAAAGCTACGCAAGGGCTATCTGCGCTAGCCATCTCTAATTTAGCAGTGCAAGACTAGAGGGAACGCAGCTAGTCATCACCACCACCTCCAACTCTTGGAATACTCTTTTACCAACGAATAATGGGATTTGCCGTCACTTTAACACCCCCACAGCTGAAAGGGCAAGCATGTTTGGTGCAACGGGGATTCGAACTCGCGACCCTCAAATTACGAGTCGAACGCCTTAACCCACGTGGCCATGCCAGGCCTAAAAGTATGTAATGAGGTGTGATGCAAGTGTGAACAACAACAGCACTTTAAGAATATGAGACATGTCTGACAAGACCCGGCATGGCCAGGTGGTTAAGGCGCTCGACTCGTAATCTGAGGGTCGCGGGTTCGAATTCTCGTCACACCAAACATGCTCGCCCTTTCAACTGTGACGGCTTTATAATGTGACGGCCAATCCCACTATTCGTTGATAAAAGAGTAGCCCAAGAGATGGTGGTGATTGGAGATGACTAGCGGCCTTTCCATTAGTCTTACATTGCTAAATTGTGGACGGCTAGTGCAGATAGTCCTCCTGTAGCTTCGCACAAAATTAAAAAACAAACAAACATATCAGACAATATATACGGTACAACTTTTAACGAATACAGTGTATAGACATATTAGGATTTGGAAAATGCAATTAGATTGAAACAGAGGAATATCTTATGGAGAGCTAAAATTGGGTTTCGATACTTGAAGTGAGCACAATACACCGTGTAACCTCAGGGAAACTTTTAGAAATTTTGAAAGGGAGGTGACCTCAAGAGAATATTTGAGGATATCCAGGATATTTTTGTTATGAATTTCCTTTATCAGTGGATTTTGTTTTTATTCTTTTAAGCTATATTTTAGATGGTTTGAAGTCTATTTGAATGATAACGTTAGTGTATAAGAAGTACACGAAAATTAAGAACCGAGAAAGTTCATGTAATATGTAGAAACAAAAGTATGATATAAGCATGAGTGATCAGAAAACATTGTCATGTCAATTCATTGCTAACTGGGCCCGGCATGGCCAGGTGAGTTAAAGTGTTCGACTCGTAATCGGTGGGTCGCGGGTTCGAATCCCGGTCGCACCAAACATGCTCGCCGTGGAGGCGTTATAATGTGACTGTCAATCCTACTATTCGCTGATAAAAGAGTAGCCCAAGAGTTAGCGGTGGGTGGTGATGACTAGCTGCCTTCCCTCTGGTCTTACACCACTAAATTAGGGACGGCTAGCGCAGATAGTCCTCGAGTAGCTTTGCGCGAAATTCAAAAAACAAAAAAATCATTGCTAACATATTAGTGGGTTATTGATTGAGCTAGCTTTGCGATTCAACGAAAATTCTTTAGTTGAGTGAAAAGTTAATAAGTGATTAATTTCAGTGTCAGTAGCGAGACTTATCGTTTTTGTTATCGAAGAAATTCTCTAACTAAGCTTATTTGTGAGTTAGGCATACTATTAATCTCGCATCGTATATTGAAACACAGTGCTCAAAGTAAACTTGGCCTTAGCAAATATTATTGAAGAATTAACCAGTTTTTTTATCGTTACGTTAATTGTAATTGACATTAATTTTATCAAATAATTTAAAAGAATCCACGTATGAACAGAAAAACCTTTTTTATTTTGCTTAAATATTGGTGTCAGAAGTGGGATTATTTTGTTTCACATAAAAAAAGAACAACACAGAGCGAGAACAAACATTTATTGTAGTTGATGAGACAGAAGAATAAAGGAGGATGAAGAAGAATGAAACAAAAATTAGAAGATCGTGCAATGAATTTAATGAAGGAAGTAAAAGATATATAACATTTACAGAATAAGTAATAACAAAAATAAATGTAACTGAAGAAACGAGGAATGAAACTATTGGAGATGTACAGAGAGATTACTACAACAAGAATAGTTAACTAGAAAGACTGTAATGATATAAACTGAAGGAGTGTTTAAGGATATCAATAATCAACAAAAAACATTATAGCAGCAAGATCAACGAACTGGAAAGAAAAATTAATAACAGAACAAAAACGTCTCATAAATGTTCCATAAAAAAGTAACTTTTAGAAACAGGGTTATTTGAATCATGATTGTGAGGAATCAACATGCAAACAATCAAACATAAAATTTGAGTCAAGTCTGGATGACACATTGCAAAATGACAAACTGCATAGTCATTACTTTTACATCAAATACTGAAATTCAGTTTCAATGTGTCAGATAATCAGGAAACTCTCACTTGCAAAACAGACTGAAGCTTTAAATATATAGAAAGCACGTAAGAACAAAGAGCGATAGAACTGAGTAAAAGGCCTAAGGTATCTCTCACTGTACTTGTGAAGATTAAGGATGTATTCACAAGTTCAAGTTCGGCGTTTGAAAGGTTAATGAAGTCATAAAGAATGATATTTACCAATTATAAAGGTTTATTATACTTCAGATGTTTAGTTCGCTTAAAATAGTTTGAACATTAGAACTAAAGAGTGGATATTGGTAAGTGCAACTCGACCAAATAAATACAAAGTAGGTGTCATTTACTACAAGAAACAGGTTATATCAGTTTGTTGTATTTTGCATTTGAATTATGTAAGATGGTTGATGCATTGCAATGACTAGTGGAGTGTATGAACCACCCTGAAATATCGTACATTGTACTTGGAAAACTTTTGATAACGCTTATCATGAGCTAAAGATAGCTCTGGACCAGTTTAGAAGTGAGAGCATTAAATGGAATTGTATAAAATTTTTGTCATCAGATGAGGTCCCTTGGATACAAAGTCAGTAGAGAGGGCGTGTCTATAGATTCATCGGAGACTGAATCTGTTCAGAATTAACCAACACCAAAGAACCTCTACGAAATAAGAGGGTATCTCAGTTTGTGCTCTCACTATCATAATTTTGTAAAATCATTTTTTGACATAACGCGTTTTTTACACAAATTACTTAGAAAATGAAATAAGTTTTATTAGAATGCTGATTATAAAGATGCTTTTAAAAAATTGAAAAAGAAATTAACTTCTACTCCTATATTACATTACCCAACTCGCAAAGATCCACTTATTTTAGATACATAGAAGAGTGATTTTGAGCTAAGAGCAATTTTATCACAAGAGTAACAAGGGAAAGAACATGTGATTGCTTACTATAGCAAAGAAATGAATACTAGAGAAATGATATATTGTATAATTCATAGATAGCTACTGACTATTGTTCCAGTCTTAAGTCATTTTTATCATTGCATATTTTGGGCATATGTTTACTAATGGTCAGATCATACAGCATTGAAATGTCTAGTGATTTTTTTTTCAAACCAGAAGGTTAAATAATGGGATGTCTCCATAAACGTCAAGAATATAACTTTAACATTGTGTGTTGACCTCAGTGGAACGAAAAAAGTACTGATGTATTAGCGAAGAATGTAAACATCATACAAAGAGAGAGCAAACGATAGTAAAGAAAGTCAATCACAAATTGTTTGTTTGTTTGTTTATAATTTTGCAAAAAGCTACTTGAGAGCTATCTGCGTTAGCCGTCCTTAATTTAGCAGTGTAAGACAAGAGGGAAAGCAGCTCTTCATCACCACCCACCACCAAATCTTGGGCTACTCTTTTACCGTCACATTATAACGCCCCACGTCTGAAAGGGCGAGCAAGTTTTGTGCGACCGGGATTCGAACCTGCGACTCTCGGATTACGAGTCGAACGCCTAAACATGCTTGGCCATGCCGGGTCATCAATCAAAAATACAATAGAGTATAATTCAAAGCGATGAAGAAGAATTAATATGGTCCTACACTTAACTGAGAGATATTAAAGCAAAAAAGTTTGAAACCAATTACTGAATGGATAAAAGGAGCAGAAAACAAAATTCTCATGACTTAAAGATACTCCATATAACCTAAAGACAAAGATGTACTACGCATAGTGAGATTCTAGCAGCTGAATACTTAGATGTTAAGAAGACAATGGAAAGAGTAAGAGCAAGATTTTATTGGGTTTGATGCTGAGGATCTCTATGGAAGTGGTGTAAGTGATGTGTATTATGCTATGATTGAAACGGCCCATAAAAACAGAAACACGCAGCTATAACAGTAATGTTTTGAAGCATTGTTTGAGAGAATTGCTGTTGGTGTATTCAGACTTCTGACTGAATACACATTAACTGTGGTGATAAATAACTCAAGGTTTTGAAGCATTATTTAACCAAATGGTCAGAAGCATATGTTTTTCTCAATTTAATTAGGATGCAGAAGCTCTAGCAAAGAAAACTCATCAGTGCAATCGTTCCAAGATTTGGACTTTTATGGAACTTCGCTAGATCATGGACAGATCTTTGAATTATCTTCCTTGTTAGCAGAAACGTGTCAGATCACTGAAATTAAATATACCAGGAAAACTGTCAATCATTCTTATTCCAACGGCATGGTGGTGAGATAAAAGTATACACTTTTTAATCACTTAAAAAATCCTCTACTGTCATATATGAGTCACTAAATGGCATCATATGAAACTACAGGTAACGCACCATCACTATTGATGTTTGTAAAAGAATTTCTAGCCCCATGTTTTTCTATACTTACTCAGCAGAGTCCTACACAGAATAAGCAGAGAGACTAAGGAGCACTATTGATGATAATACGCGACTTAAATCAGCTAATGATAAAATGAAAAGTCCTTATGATGTTCATACTGATAAGACTATATATCTACATGATGATGCGTTATGGTTGAACAATACCCAGCACAAGAAAGTGTAAAGTTAAGTTAGTGTTTGGAAGGCCCATATGTTCTGTTCAAAATCAAAGATATGATTCACAGAATCCAGAAGAACAGATAATCAAAGACAAATATTTCGTTGCCATTACATGGACTGGTCGTTTCTTTGGAAGTTAAACACAAAGCTACATAATGGGATATCTCTACTCTACCAATTTCTGGTATCAAAACCCGATTTCTAGCGTTATAGATCCACAGACATACCAGTGTACCACTAAGGGACCGTTACACATTTTAGTGGTCTCACATATAACACACAAATAAGTGTGTATTAAAACATTAATGTACTTCATTAATTTCCCAAGTTTTAAGATTCATCTTACGTAGTATCGTATATTAATATATTGTTTTCGGATGTCTACATTTAACAAACATTGTGGAAAATTAACAAACTCGGAAGTAATTACCACATATAAAGAATAAGAAAACAACTTTCGATTAGTTTATTAAATTCTAAGTGTATCTACACCTAATATTTCGTGTTTATTCCTGCTTAACTTGGAATGCAATAATGGAAAAATATAATGATTGAAATATTTTTGGTGTGTTGTACACATAATATTTTGAGTTTATTCCTGTTTAATTTGGAATACAGTCATGGCACAGATACGATTAAAATACTTGAGTGCAAAAATGAAAGGAACAATCGGAATATTCGTTCTATTGTTCTATGCATTTCACTTGCTCTTGAGCACTGAGGGTAGCCAAATAGTTACTGTTTTTGCATTGTAATGTTTCGCATCATTTTGCCGCAAAAACGTGATCCAAATTTTGGACTGTAAGAGTAGTAGTGAAATATCACTATTCGATGTGATATTTGATAGCTTGAGAGTTTGGCAACTGCCTTCATTTTGTTCTCCCAGTTGAAAATTAGGAACGGCGAACACAAACAGTCCTTGTGTATGCGTTTGTGCGAACAAACAAAAACATTTTATCTGCCATTGCCGTAACAAAATGATTGTAACCATTCCGTAAAATATGGTTCGCTTCTGTTCCCTTTGAAGAAATGAACAGTAAAAGCTTTTGTTTTTAACTTGAACTTTGTCAGAAGAGTTAGAAGCTAGTTTTTCTTTATGACGTATAGAAGCGTTCTCGTCTATTGAAAACATATGTGTATGACGACACGTCAAACACCAACAGATTCGCTTAGTTCCTGATTTATGTAATGTCTAACCATCAACCAGTGATATAACGTCGGGGTTTGTGTATGACCAATATAACGAGTGCCATTACCATAGACAGACCTGCTCCACCCTCATCAATCAAAGGACAGTTTGTAGAGCATGTCGTCCAGCTACCATTGTCTCATGGTGATCTATATATATATTTATTGTTGCTGGAAAGAGGTGGGGGAAGTAAGTAGTCGTTAGTAGAGAAAGTGCAAGCCAAATGACAACATGCAGTGATATGTTCTTAGGTCATTTTGATTTATTGCACAGTTTCTGATGTTAAACTATGATCGTTAATTACATAAGCTTTAGATCATATAAAAAGACTTGAGAAATGTGTGTAGGCTATAGTTAAGTCTACTCAACTTACTGTTCAACGTTCCACACAGATATATTTGTATAAGTCAGTATATATAATTAAAGTAAATCCAGTGATGTGGTGCTAAATTATAAGGACCACTCCTCTTTCCCAGGGTTTATCAACCTTTTTTATAATATCTTTAGGAGGTTCGCTCTATTTACTTCCATGTAATGGTTTGCGGTGCCTTTGAAATGTAACATTGGTTGATAACCACATTTCCTTGCCTATTCCTTTTAAATAATCAGAGAGACAGCTACATCGCAACAACACTGAGAATTCTGAAGGATGTAACAAAGCTAGTTTTCGTAGTTTTATTAGCATGATTATGAAAGTAACTGGACAGATATTTTTACAGGGATACTTATTGATTTAAGAGTTGGATAAAAGATAAAAAAGTAGATCTCAATAAATTTTTATTTATATTACAAAAGAACGGTCCATGTATAGTTTGTGAAACACATGCATTGAATTTATGGGTAATAAGAAAATACATGACTGAATAGTTGGATAAAGCACTGTAGGTTTAACTTGAGCAATACCGATGATAAAAGCAATAAATGCATAAACTCTGTTTGTATAATTAAGTGTTTTAACTATGGGACAGAGAGGGGCTCAACATTTACAACTGTTATTGTTATCTCTTTCTAAGAAAATAAGAATTTCCTAGCGAACGTTTTTATGCCTGCTTAGATGTAAAAATATGATTTTTCTAATATAATTCACTAAGCAAATACAGAAATCATTAATGTTTCATCTCAGTATCTCGCTGAAAAATGTCTTCTCCTTCTTCTTAACTAAAGACATTTCTAAAGTGTGATCATGCTTATAATACTTTTACATATAAACTGTCGAATTGTTGCTTTTAATACACTTCACTGGTTTATAATACTTTTTACATATAAACTGTCGAATTGTCTGCTTTTTAATATACTTCTTACTGGTCTACGCACGACACTATATGTTAGCGTCAGTTGTTTCTTTGTTTTTGGAATTTTGCGCAAAGCTACACGAAAACCATCTGCGCAAGCCGTTCCTAATTTAGTTGTGTAAGACTACAGAGAAGACAGTTAGTTATTACCGCTCACCGCCAACTCTTAGGCTACTCTTTTATTAACGAATAGTGGGATTGGCCATCAAATTATAACACTCCAAAGACTGAAACGGCGAGCGTGTTTACAGGGATTCCAACCCGCAACCCTCAGATTATGAGTCGTGTGCCCTAACCACTTGGCCATGCCAGACCTTGTTACCCTTAGTAGGCTCCTTTTCGTACTTGCCGATTTTGGCTACTTATTTGATACAACCTTACAATAGTTACCTTAAGTTTTGTTACATAACAATCACTAGACTAGAACAGTATACAACAAAAGCACCAATGAATGGTAGACAGTGTGCACGATTACATTTAGTCAAGTTAATTGGACTGCTTTAATTCTCGGAAATGCATTTACTAGAACTTTAATGTAGGTACCCTGAGTATAAAAAAGGCCTAGATCAGGACACTTCACAATAAAAAATCGGGAGTGAAACAGTAGACAATATTCGGGGTAACATTAAGTCAAGCTAATTGAAGCTGTTTAGTGTTACGTTATTTACTTAAATAAAGTTACAGTGTTTTACGTTTTGAAACTCACCTAATTTTTAAATGCTTAGTATCATGAATCAGACAAAATATACTAAAACAAATAAAGATAGAAACTTGCAAAGCTTCACACTAATTAGACTTTCAATTAAAAGCAAACGATTTCTAAAACTCGTCTTTAGTTGTTTTCTTGTTTGTTTGTTTTTTGCAGAATATAGTGTTGTATGTTATAAGTGAAACACATCTACAACTTGTCTAAAAATCAACTTTCACTAAATCCTTCCAATCCATATCAGGTTAAAATAAATTTAAATCAAATTTCAATGCACTCTGTGAAAAAAACAACCAATAAGAAAAGATTGGACAGTAAAATTACTAGAAACTAGGAACCGTCTTTTGTGCTAAAATGTTGCTAAGCAACAATAATCGAATCTTTCCACTGAATAATAGTTGCTAGGTGCAGTCTATCAGCGGAGAGTTCCGAGTAAAGAGCTAAAAGCTTGTAGTGTAATAAAAGTAAGGTTTTACACTCCCCGCTGGTCTGCTTCCTCCAAGTTCTATGTTGTTGAAGTTTTCCGAAATTCTATAATATAATGGAAGTCGAACTAGCTTGAATTTAGGATGTCACGCAAAAGGATCGTTATATCCGTTTGCAAACAGTATTTTTTTTAGGAGTTGTTATCCTGAAACGTCAGAGGAAGTTTCATAAGTGAACGAGTGCTCATTGCATTGCTCTTCTATACATGGTCGGCTCAAGATACTAATAGGCCGGGTGCCCAGTCCACTTACTGCTCGCATCAAACACCTGGGGACATTTCTTCTCTTTAAATGTCTATCCCTGTGCTATGTATACATTTGTATTTCCTCTTGAAACGCGACAGAGGTTTTTTGTTGTGATATAAAATTTAAACTTTTCAAAAGTAAATGTGTATCATAATAGAGCTCATTTAATTTGAGATACATAATTACATCTCTCATTTTAATAACAATTAACAAAACGAAACAGAACGGACAAGGTAGATTTAATATATTTTTTTACCTGGTCCATCAGGTCCAACATTAATAAGACCTTTCACCAAACACCAGGACAAAGGGGTTTGTATGTTGGAAATTAAGCACAAAACTACACAGTAGTCTATGCGTGGTCTGCATCGGTTGCTAGAGGTGGGAGGCCGCAGACATACTGCTGTGCCATTCATGTTGTTTCTTGTTTTTTGAATTTCGCGTAAAGCTACTCGGAAGCTATCTGCGCTAGCCGTCCCTAATTTAGCAGTGTAAGACTAGAAGGAAAGCAGCTAGTCATCAGCACTCACCGCCAACTCTTGGGCTACTCTTTTACCAACGAATAGTGGGATTGACCATAACATTATAACTTCCCCACGGGTGAAAGGGCGAGAGTGTTTAGTGTGACGGGGATTTGAACCCCGCGAATTCAGATTACGTGTCGAACGCCTTAACCCATCTGGCCATGCCGACTATGCCATTGAGAAGCGGTCGGATGGTATACGACAAACGTAATACGTTGTAGTAGTTTAGACGCTATTTATATCATCATTATTCATTAACATCTATTGTTATGGTGTGAACTAGATTAAGTAAGTGAAGTGGAATTATTATTACTATTTTTAGTTAAGTAATTTATAAATCAGAATTACGGTAAAGATTAGCACAAAAATATTTATTTATTTGCAAAAGTTAATACTTGTTTTCTTTACCTGAATTAATTTTATAGTTATTCAGGAGAACTGAAGAACCAGCAAACTGGTGTCATTGTTCCTGGAGCAGGTCAAGCAACCAGAATGTCAACTAGAAGAAGCTGAATTAATTATATAATTCTAGGATCTCATGAGTGAAAGCAAATAATAGTATCTAATGATATGGCAAACCATATTATGTAATGTTGAACTACTGTTACTTACCAAATTTATTCCTTGTTACAGGCTATGGGAACATTGCACCAAAGACAAACTGGGGAAAGGTGGTGACCATTCTGTATGCTATCGTTGGAATCCCTTTAATGTTCCTGTATTTGACAAACATAGGAGATCTTTTAGCCAAGTCTTTTAAGTACGTCTACCGTAGGTTGTGTGGATGTAAGCCCGAGGACAGTCGTCACCGTCATCGCCATGTTGAACACTACCGTGTTCACCACATTGTACTACAAGAAAACACCCCTAATTCTCACGGCTCTCTCGATACGTCTCTGCCTAGTAAATTTGGGATTCAGCAGCCAATCGCCGAGGAAGTTAAAATGGAAGCCATTCTAGATGATTTGTCAGAAGAAGGGGACAATGGGAAACCGAGAGCCAATGTACCTATAATTCTGTGTCTTGCCTTAATTACAGGGTACATATGTGGGGGAGCTTTTCTATTTTCTATCTGGGAAGGATGGAACTACTTAGATGGTGCTTACTTCTGTTTCGTTACTCTCAGTACTATCGGGTTTGGTGATCTAGTACCCGGTGACACGGTTGTTTCGGACACTGCGGGATCACAAGAGAAACTGGTCATCTGTTCGCTATATCTGCTTGGAGGCATGGCTCTCATCGCCATGTGTTTCAATCTCGTCCAGGAAGAGGTCGTATATAAAGTGAGAAACCTTGGAAAGAAGCTAGGAATTGTAAATGATTCCGACGATTCTGATGACTAAGAATTAGAGTGACTAGTGATCGGCTGATTTAAACTGCCCACATGTTCTAGAATCTGGGCCACCACATAAGCAGAGAGAGCGCTAGTTCAGCCACCAGTTAAAAATTGAACTAAATAACGACTTAGCTTATGATGATAAAGTAACTTGATCACTTTCCACGTTATCCAGATTACCATGGAAGTTTGTAGGTGGTCTTCAATGTAAATACAGGGAAGAATAGAGATTTCTGAAATATGTGAGATGAACTCGGTTCATTCGGAATTTTGGCATATCCTATCATTTAGATCTTTAAAGTGTTTGAATAACTCAAAAATGCAAAATCGTTGATAATTATTTACGAAAGAACCTAGCCAGAGATCAAATGGATCAGTACAATCCTAATTTATAGTACTGGTGTATGTGTTTCAATGAAAATCATTTGGGATTTCTTTACTACTTATGATTTTTCTGATAGTGTCTTGTGAGGTTCATATCCTTTTATAAAGCAATCGTAAACTACAAGACTTATAGAGGTATATAGCGAATTAAGTACGTTATATTAAAACGATTTTGAATATATATATATAAGTCAGCAAGCTGTGTGACAGTCAAGGCCAATATAAATTTGCGAGATAACGGAATGTATCAGAACTATGTTTTAACATTGTTTGGAGTTGCGTAGGTATTGTGATGTCACCAAAAAATGATCACTTTTGAGTGGGTATATAACATCAATTTACGATAAAAATATTCATCCACTTAGATTATAAAGATTTACACACATTAGAAATTTAGAATTTTCAACATGGGGGTATATCCCTTATACTTACAGCCATTGGACAAAAGACATATAGATCAACTGGGAATTTGGACTATCCATAAAAATACCTATAAAAAGACTAGCTGTAGTAAGCAAAGTGCAGCGTCTTGTAACAGGTAAGAATCTACGAATAAAAAGGTGTTCCTGACAATAGTATGAAAATATTCAAGAAGTATCTCCGTTTGGAAAAGAGAAACAAGTCAATAGTATGTTTCCATGACATATCCGTTCAACCATCGCATCCATAAGCATCTGTAGAGTAAAAAGGGTATTCATACTATTCCAAACAACGATATACCAATGCAGTCAGTTTTCTGTTCGATTTTATTGTTGAAAAAGGCACTGGAAAACCATTGTCCTCGTCCGTTAGATAGTCTATACAAACCTATAGAGATGAAATGATCGCTTTGGACATAAGAGCCTTAAGAGAGAACCTTTTCCAATGGAAGATTTGCTGAAACGCTCTTATCCTATATGGTCGTCCGGACAAAGCATGATTGGACGTAAGGGCATAGACTATGATGACACTGCAGATCTCCAAAATTGTTTCAGTATAACGTACTTAACTCTCTCTATATGTAATAAATTTGGTTACTGTTATCATTTTAACCTGTATCATAATAGAACTGGCATTTCAATGAAGTTAATAAGATGTGCCTTAATGATATATCTCCATTTTTTCCGCTTGTTCTACCTTATCACACTGTTCTCTTACAAAATTGACTTTTTTGGTATCTAGTGCTATGTATTATGTGCTCTCAATACAGAAGGCATGCATCATGAGTCCTGCATGTTCTTTGTCAATTATTTATTGTGTACTCAAGTAATATTATCAAACTTTGAATAAGCTGTAGACACAGTCAACGACATAATCCATATTAGAGATCGATTGTATCTCTCACACTATTCGTAATCGTTTAACATGCTTAATATGAGTAACATAAAATAATATGTTGCACAAGAGCACACGAATAAACCGTATTTATATTAGTTATTTTAATAACAAGTGGATACACAATACGTTGTTAACTATTGATAAACCCAAAGCAAGAAAGTCATCAACACCTTTAATCGGGAGGCTATTCCCAACTTATGTTATTCGTTTTTCATTACATAATTTTATTCATTAGCTGTGTTAGCATTTTCAAAAGAGGGTCAGAGGGATAATGTAAAGGAATCTCTATCAGGATCAAGAGAGAGTAAGTTTGTCAAGCATTCAAGAACTTAAGATGAAGAATAAAGTTAGCGATTTAGCATTAGAGGGAACAGGGTTACAAAGACATGAGAATCCCGAGCAAGAAAAAATTTGGAGCATTTGAAGCCTCAGAATCTACATACATAATTTAAGAGTCAATTCCCTGGTATAATACAATGAAAAAGAAGACTTAAGGACCATAGAAGGTATGTCACCAGAAACGCTTGTAAACACTCATAATTTAGACTACTAGGATATATAACATCTAGTAATATTTGAGACATCGAGGGCTAATATCAATAAATGGTATAATTGAATGAATTATAATGTAATATACATAAATAAAAATAATATTTGTAACTGAAGATAGAACCAACTATATTGAAATTAATATGTATGCTACCTTAAATTCTTTAATATTGCATCACAAAGAAATACACTGATATAGTTCCTTGAAGCTAGGGGATCAGTCATAAACTACTGCAACTAGACACTTTGAAATAGGAAGCCCAAAGTACATCGTTATGACTTTCCTGGTTATTATAAAAAACAAATATTATAATATATAAAATAATATATTAAGAAGATTGAGTTTATTTTTTGTCAAGCACAAACCTACATAATGGAATATCTGTGCTCCACCTACCGCATATAAAGTTCTATCTTTGTCGCGATGAACACTGTAACTGTGTTAACGGTAGAAATAAGATCATAAACGTTTTATGAGTAAAACTAAGTACTCTAAGTTGTCTTGGTGTCGAACCTATTAAAACAAAAGCCAATGAGGAGCTATCTTAATAAGTGATTTAATGTAATAGATGATTTCGAGAAGATAAAATGTTGGCTTTATCAAAATTAAATTTCCACATATAAGTTTCATTTTCTATTGGATTTCATCTCAAACAAAAATAAATTTAATGTAATTACTAGTTGAAATACGAGGTAAATCTTCTGTGAGTTTTAGAGTATAACTTTTATTTTGTTAAATATATCTTGGTATCTATATTCGTATTTCGAATGTTATCAAATGATAAAACCTATTAGAGGGATCAATTTAAGTGAAATGTTGTTCATTTTGATCAGTGAGTTAAATAATTGATTCTAATTGAAAGGATTCAACATCAGATCGATTAATAAACTATTGTAAGGAATTTACTACTGTATGAATGATGTAACTTAAGTTTCTATTCGAAAAAAAAAGTTCATTTTTGGTTATTATATCGTCCTGTGTACCGTTTATATTTTCTAGTATAGTTAAACTACAGAGCAGTAACAACAACAGTACTTCAATTAACTTTGTGATATTTTCTCTGTTTTCAGTTTAGAAAACAATACTTGAGGACCTTCTAATAAATATTTTATATTCAAGGCATATTATTACTCATCAAATATTTTACTTTTGCGTCGAACACACGAAATTACATTTTCTGAGAGCAGTCATACATACATATATTTAAATATACAGATTCTCATTGCACGGAAAGTATAGAAAGTTAAACAATCCACAACTAATTAATAAATACAATATGTCTGTAAGGTGAGATCGTGCAGTACTTTCATTGCCCCTACTTTATAAGGATCACGGCTACTGAAATTTTAAAATAAAAACTATTTTATATCTATGATTTCAGCTGTAAGTATTCAGTTAAAATTATTTCAAAAGAATTAAAGCAAAATTAATATTTATATTTTTCTACATGAAAAAAAAAACAATTCTGTCTCATGTTATCGAACAAATATTATTTACTTCTTGTTTTGGAAAATAGGAACAATTGTATTTTCTTACAGTAATGCTACATTGGACTATCTACTGACTTCATCGAGAGGAATGGAACCCCTCATTTTACTGTTGTAAATCCGTAGAGTTACCGCTATACCAGAATATTTTGAAACATTTGTTCTTTTAATATACAAACACATATACTATTAGTATTATGTAACCCGTTTTTATTATAAGATATAACACATTGTAATTTATTTAAAGCAAAAAGAGCTATAATCTTTAAAAAACTTTTGATTTTTAAAATTACAGAAAAGCAATATAGAAATAAAAACGATGAAAATTTCATCCATTAAAAAATCCTAAAGCAGCATCGAAATAACGTGGCTTTTAAATATGAAAAAAATAATAAAGGATAAATGAAACGTTGATTAAAAATATTCCTACTTTAAACAAAAGTAATTATTTAATTTCACTTAATAAATCCTAAAATAAAATAGATTTATTTTCTACTTTTTTAGAACTTTCGCGCACAAGGGCTGTTTGTCTACGCATTCTCTAATTTTGAACAGATAGACTCTAGGTATGGCAGTTAGTTAACAGCACCTACTACCAAAATGTATCTAACTGAATTGTCACTCTTACAGCACACCCAGAACCACAAAGTGCAACAACGGGACGCAAACCATGAGCCTTGGTATTTACAGTCTAGATGCAAGAAACTATTTATTTCATGAAATAATTTCAGAGAAAATAATAAAATGTTTATTTTATATTTTATTACTTTGTTGCTACTTATAAGAAAAACATAAATTTTGGGAACGACGGAATTATAAAGTAAAAGAAAAAAAACTATCGTAATATCAGGATTTAGGCTACTGAAATATATCATAAAAACCAAACCTGGAAATAATAACTCGCCTCCCCCTAACGGGAATAATGTTTGATTGTGGAGCTGCATTCTGGAGTGACAACGAGCCAACAGCGAGCAAACTTGTAATTTACCAGAAACGCTACAATGAATGTCATAGTTTTAAGGTGATAAATGTTCCGTCTAAACTTTATAGTCAACACGTGTCGTTGTAAAATAGCGTGCAGAGTGTAGAAAAGTAAACGAGTTATAAAAATTTATCATGAAAATAATGATAATAATTAAAAAACAAACAAACTTGGCAGCTGAGAGACATTGAAAGGAAATTAGAAAAATGTGATTGAAAATGAGAAATAAACAAACAATTGACGAAATAAAGTACGTAATTTCTTACACGTTATATAATAGAAATAACGTTAAATAGTTTCGTATTATAAGTGAACAAACCTGGAACTCTAGCGTTCTGCATATACACGTGCAACCTTTATTCAATATGTAATTTTTTTTCGAGGTATTATGTTTACGATGAGAGATATACAATTTTCATATTGTGTAGTCTTCTTCCAAACATTTTTCAATCCACTGCTCTTCCTTCATTTATCGGTGGATTGACTTGAATCTTGGTAGTAGTATACCTAGTTAAGATATGCTCAGATGCCTTTTTCAATTACTTGTTTTTACGTTTAAGCCCTTTTACGTATTTTATTGGATTAGAGACCAAGTACCAAAAATGTATGTTCTGGACTCCTGTGCAGAATATTTACAGCAATTACTGTGGAGATCGGTATAAATAAAAATTTTCCTTTCACCTAAAATAGTGATATACAAAATCATTACATTTGCCATGTTTGAGTACATATAGGGTGGGGGTTAGAGCTTATAAAAAAGTATATTTACCCTGTAATTTTGATCAATACTTCGGCCATATTGTGGCCAATTTACTTGGGATTATGGAATTTGGGATAAAGATACTTTTCCACGATCTCACATATTGACAAATAAATATAGTGGACTTGCCCATTTTTAGTAATTATGGGGAATTGGATCTAGATGCAACAAAAAAAGTGTAATTTGAAGGTTCTTTTACAATTAATTGGCCATATTTTGACCACTGTACACGGTGTTACGTACAAAGATACGATCTGCAAGTCCTAAATAGAGGTATAGGCAATTTTGGAATTATTGTATCAGGTCATCCTTTAACTAATGTCCGATTTTAGATTCAGAAAAAGAGAAAGGATTTCAAACACTTTTAATGATATTTAATTAATAATGTATGTTCCATCATCATTAATTACTTCCTGCCAACGATTCACAAGCTTCTGAATGCCACTTCTATGAAATTCTTGGGGTTTGGAGGAAAATAATGTAGAGAGGGTAGTTTTGACATCTTCATGTGTTCTAAGCTCTTTTCCATCAAGATAGTTCTGCAAAATTCGGAATAGATGATAATCAGATGGGGCAGGGTCTGGAAAATAAGGAGGATGTGGAAGTTTTTCCCAGTCTAGCTCTTCAGTCTTTGCAAATGTGACCCTGGCTGTATAGGGCAATGGTTTATTCTGGTGTAACATAACAACTTTACGATTAATCAAAGCAGGCTTCTTTTCTCTCAGTGCAACAGTGAAGTGCTCTAACTGTTGATAGTAGAAGTCTGATGTATTCGTTACATTGAGTGGCAGCAACTCAAAGTGGGTCATACCAGCAATATCCCACCAAACGCTTAACAAGACTTTCCTGGGATGGAGGTTTGTTTTGGAATCTCGCGCAAAGCTACACGAGGGCTATCTGCGCTAGCCGTCCCTAATTTAGCAGTGTAAGACTAGAGGGAAGGCAGCTAGTCGTCACCACCTACCGCCAACTCTTGGGCTACTTTTTTACTAACGAATAATGGGATTGACTGACACATTATAACGCCCCACGGCTGAAAGGGCGAATATGTTTAATGCGACGGTGATTCGAACCCACGACTTTCAGATTACGAGTTGAACGCCTTAACCCACCTGGCCATGCCGGGCTTAGGGTGAGGTCTATTTTTGGCTGAGCTTTAGCCAGTTTACCTGCACTGAGCTATTGTCTGCGGCGCTTAACATATTTATAATATATCCACTTTTCATCTCCAGTCACTAATCTGTCCAACAAAGGTGAGTGACGTTCATGAGAGTGCAGAGAAGTGCAAATGTCCACTCTTTTTCTAAGGTTGGCTTTTGTCAAATCATGGGGGACCCATTTTTTTTCCAAGTTTTGATACCTTTTCAGGCTGTTGCAGATGATGGTGAACTGTTGAATGGGTTGAATTAAGCTTCTGTGCTAATTCATCAACTGTTACAGCACAATCTTCATCAAGTGCAGCTAGCAGTAAATCATCATTAAATTCAATAGGATGACCTGAACATGACACATCACTAAAGCTATAGTCACCTGATCTGATCTTCTGAAACCACCTTCAACATTTTCTTTTATGAGAGACTCCACGCCATAAACACCTTGAATGCTTCGTGTAGTTTCTACTGCACTATTGCCTTTTTTAAACTCATAAAACATTATATGCCTAATGTGCTCCTCAGACACATCCATCTACATAAGGGTTTATTTGATTAACGATCTGAAAAAGTGGAGTTGGGTTAGTTTCTTTTATTTGTCCAAACATTTTTATGCATGTCCTATTACATATTTTAGTCATTAAAGCCTTCTACAAAGGCAGAAATGATGATGCACTTTCTGTATTAAATTTTCCGATATTACTTATGGGATGACCTGATATTTTGCGTAACTTTGCACATTTCTGGTCTTTCGTGAATTATTCATGTAAAAGCCAATCAACTTACATGGGATACGGCGAAAAAAATAACTTCTTGCGGATCCACTGAATTGATATAGACAGCTTTCAATTTTTCTGTTTTCACAGTTTTCATGGTTTCTAAGTTGAACAAGCTAGGATTAATTGTAGACACATGTTGCATTCGTCTTGGAATGCTGGTCTCTAAGTTCTATTTTATGAAGTCAAGGCTAATTTTCGTTAACACATCCTAATTTTGTACTGTTAATGACGCAAACAATTATTCAATTGTTCAGTGAACACATTTTTAAGCTTAACATAATGGTATCTTTACATCTAAAAATCAGTGAAGTAACAGAGATGTTAGAAAAACATGTTTTATCCTTATTTATGTTCTGTATATAAAGCAGAGCTGACCGCCTACTACCTTGACGTGGAAAGTCGTGATTAGAAATTGACTGATTCAGTTTCGAATTTAAACTAATATGAAATCAAAAGAATGTTTCGAGTTTGGCAGCCATTTTAGTCTTTACTACGTGAAACCGACGTCAAACGAAAGTGATGTTCCATGATGATGGAAAACCCACTTGAAGTAAAAATGTATTCATAAGACGGCTGGTATGGGTATCAATACTTTAATTAAAATAAAGTATTAAATTTAATTAAAGTTTTATTAAAATACCCCTACCAGCCGTTTAACGAAGGTGACGTTTAATGTGTGTGTGGCTTGGGTATCTTTGTTGATTGCTTAGATTCATGTGACTCCCCCGCTAACTTCCTGAATCCACGAACTCAATGTTAGATTTTAACTAATTTGTTCAGTTTGCTCAATTTCTTTGATACGGAAATGGAGATGAATGCTTGAAAATCACGTTGCAACTGAAACTCCAACGAAACATATCGCAAGCGCAATTACTGGAAATCATGTTTGTTTATTTTGATGTGTGTGTGTTTTTTTAAAGCTTATTTCTAATCCTTATGTTACCAAAATGCTAAAAGTGTTACGGTCCAATACCACTATTCGGTGACACAATAGTACAAAGTTGGAGGTGTAGATTCTTTTGACTAGCTGCCATCTCTTATAGAATATGAGTTCAATATTGAGCATAGCCTTGTGAAAATGTTTTTCACTTCTTTCTTAGAATTTTTTTGTTTTTGAATTTCGCGCAAAGCTACAAGAGAGCTATCTGCGATAGCCATCTCTAATTTAGCAGTGTAAGACTAGAGGAAAGGCAACTAGTCATCACCACTCACCGTTAACTCTTGGGCTACTCTTTCACCAACAAATAGTGGGATTGCCCGTCACATTATAATGCCCCCGTAGCTGAAAGGACGAGCATGTTTATGTACGACAGGGATTCGAACCCGCGATCTGCAGATTACGAGTCGAACGCCCTAACCCATCTGACCATGCCCGGTCACTCATTAAATCTTAGCTATGGTTTCGTTTGTTAAGTGATTGTTGTAAAACTCTATAAAGCTCATAAATATTACATGACTATTAAGGAAAATGACAACTTGGTTTGCATATAGAATAAAAACTTTCGAACGGCATCTACATGTAAATAATTTCTGAAATGTTTGGCTGGTTCGTCTTATTCGAGACAGTACCTTTGAACAATTTATTTTTGCTTCTTAAAATGATCACCTTTTGTTTTCTGAAAAACACAAAATTGAAGTCTCTAATAATGTATTTTTCCTAGACAAAATTATCATATTTATGTCATTGTTTCTTTAAAATCTTTAAGAACTATTAGTTTTTGTCTTTGTTTAAGAGCATTTATTGTTCGTTTGTTTTTTCAAAAAAAAAGTTAAACAAAACAGGTTGATGAACTTTTTTCTTTAGTTGGTTTTAAAGAAATAATTTAAGTATAAACAAGACATAATAGTTTTTAATGGCAAATAAAATATTAGAACTATCCAAAGAGGTCCGGTATGGTCAAGTGATTAGGGACCTCGACTGGTAATCTGAGGGTCACAGGATCGAATCTTCGTCTCACCAAACATGCTCGCCCTTTTAGCTGTGAGGACATTATAATGTGACTGTCCGCCCCACTATTCGTTGATAAAAAAGTAGCCCAAGAACTGATGGTGGGTGGTAATGACTAGCTGCCTTCTATCTAGTCTTTCACTGCTAAATTAGGGACGTCTGGCGCAGTTAGACCCTCGTGTAGGTCTGCGCGAAATTTAAAACAATGAACTATCCAAAAACTTAGTACTTACTCAATAAGCAACAACGAATAGTGGGATGGGTTGACTGTCACATCATAACGCTTCCACAGCTGAAAAGAAGAATGTGTTTGGTAATACGGGTATTCGAACCCACGATCTTCAGGTTGCGAGTCAAGCGCCCTGACTACCTTGCCATGAACAATAATCTTACTTAATTATATGGTACAAACAATAATCGTAAGCATGAAAATGAATTAGTTGTTGGATTTCTTATTTTCCATTGATTACATACAATAAAAATTTATAATCTATTATCTGCATGGATAAATAGTACAAGTTAGCAAACTTCCAATCTCCCTGTTCATTTTAGCATGAAATACGGCTGTTATTCCTGTACCTCAATGACGAAGTCTTGACAAGTTCTTATTTTTGGGTCCAGTGGAAATAATAGAGATTTAATATTGTAAATTTTTTACAAATCTGATAAGAGAACAAAACAAGTGGGCGTAACCGAGTTTTTGTATTATTAAGAGTAAATATAGATATCGGTACAATAAAGGTAGACATATTCAACTACCCTAAAGAGGAATACATTTTATATGGATATGAAAATATAACTTACTCTGAAATATAAACATGCCGGTGGGAGAAAAGAATTGGACGAATTTCAAAGAAAATACTCAATTCTACTTTAAGAAATAAAGTTGTATGTTTAAAATAAACGTTTGTTTGTTTTCAACGAATCGTGAGATTGACTGTCACATTATAAAGCCCCCATGGCTGAAAGGGCGAGCATGTTTAGGGCGATGGTGATTAAAACACGCGTCCTTCAGATTACGAGTCAAGCGCCTTAACCACCTGGTCATGCTGGGCCTAAAGTAAACGTTTTCATAAAGAGCCAATTATCTTAACACCAGTCAAAGATCGAACAAATTTCGTCACACACCTCTTGCCATGCCTGTTGAAACTGATTTATCACCCATCTATAGAAGGACGAACAGTCATATATCATACTAAGACGAACAGAGAAATTGTACATTCATTAGACTGTGCTTTCTTACACTGTAGATACTAGATTATAATATAAAGTTGTTATTGTCTGTGACTGGTAGCAAATAAGAAATTAAACAAGAAATTCTTTCGCCTTCTGCTACAAAACTTAAACACTTATGAATTGTTTGTACTCTATAAGTAAGGCGGGTTATCATTTACTTGTACATTGTTATATCTCAATGTATTGAGCAGCTGTTAAGCTTTTAGTTGGTGTTGGTGTTTGCTTTACAATTAAAAATCACTGTGTTTTGTTTATGTTTAAAACATTTTAAAAACCAACTGAAGAAAAGTTCCTTATTTTTTAATTAACCCCTTAAAAATTGGCAATTAATGTTCTTAATCACATGAATAATACTTATGGCTCACTATGGAATTTCAAACAACAACAGTGAAACAGATAAAATAGTTTTATCCAAGAAAAAATAAATTATACAGATGTTGCTATATATTTTTTTTGTTAGGAAGTTAAAAGTAATGAAATAAGGACAACATTTACGAAGATCTGGTCTTCAATGACACAAATCAACCAGAAAAACTTTAGAAATTATTAAGAATGTTCAAAATAATTTATACTGTACGTGTCATTTTTCTATATAGTCATATAATATAAAACTACATTTCTTAACCCCTTAAACAACCAATTAATAAGCGAAACCATAAAGAATTAATAAAATTCGCATAACGTTATACAAAACGAGTATCTTGTTATATCACTGATAGATGTTATCTTGTTATATCACTGATAAATGTTATTTTGTTATATCATTGATAGATGTATTTATCTTTTTATATCACTGATAGATGTCTCTAATTATCTTCTTATATCACTGATAGATGTCTCTAATTATCTTCTTATATCACTGTTAGGTGTTATCTTTTTATATCACTGAGAGATGTCCTTAATTTTGAACTATTACTCCCGCCTCTTACTTTTATACTATTTTTGTCCTTACGATAATAATAAGCCCACGACTCCAAAGTGAAAAACTATTAATACAATATTTAGCACAAACCTTAAGGTTTCTCTATTTATCCATTTATTTGCCAGTTTAAACCGATAAAAGACTCATATGTCAGTTATTATATCAACAACGTCTCCATTGGAGGAAGATTACAGTGTATAAATACAGTTGTATTTATATGTACTGTTGAAAATAAGAAACATTTTCAGTCTGTCTTATTCAGATTTACTGTGTGTGTTTTCTTATAGTAAAGCCACCTCAAGCTATGTGGAACCCCTCGTTTAAGCGTTGTAAATCCTTGGATTTACCGCTGACCCAGCGAGGAACACTTTTTGTTTTGTATATGTACACTATTGGTTATTTACATACTTTTTAGTTAACTTCCCATCTGTAAATGTATGTATCACTTTACCTGTCTCGCAGTATACATTCACTTATTGTTGACCAACCCACCTATCTTTCCCTCTCGCTGTCTGTTTCCATTTGTCAGAATATATATTCAATTTCATCAGAGTTTGATTAATAATGTCAACGGTGCTAAACAAATCCATTTAAAATTAAATTTAAATTTATTAAGTTAAAATATGTTTAACGCTGAATCTAGCGAAGCGTGGCTGCTATTAGGATTGATTGTGTGATAGAGTTTTACAATAAAGATTAAAACTAATTTAAAATACCTTGATATTAAATGAACAGTTACAAAGTTATTTTAAAGTTGACAAGCGTAAAAGTTACACTTAAAAACTTTGGTTTTAATGAGATTAATATAACCTTATAGGCCTTAACCTAACAACAATATAACCAAACTGTGTGACTAAATTTTAGCCAAATTCTGGCTATGTGTGTTTTTATTAAGTGGAAAACTAAATAATTCATTCTCTTTTACATTTGTATTACTAGATTTGTTTTTAATTAAAAGGACCTACATTTTCATTCAGACTTGACACACCTATTTCATGGACCATTTCTCAATGCATATAAACACGAATGTTGCATATAATTGTGCAAAGAAATAACGCACAGAATTCCTTTCTTAGTGTTGTGTCGTCCCACACTGTTTTGTAGTACGTATATGTAATATTATAAAACCCAACATTAGAATATAAAGCTTCTATTATATATACCATTTGTACTCAAGTTTAAATACTTATAGTTTGATATCACATGATGCTTCTTGTTGGATTATTGGTGACGCACATACACAGTGGATTCAAATGAAACATACATAGAGTAAAATAATAGTTCTAATAAGAAAACTATTAGTAAAATTATTTAAAGGTTTATCAATTTTTCATTTTCATATTATTTTTAATGATCGAAGCTAGGTGAAGAAATCATAGAGTTCAATAAATTTTGATTAAGACAAAATAAATTATAAGTAAATAAAGGATTTAGAATTACGACTGAGATTATGCGACTTTAGCTACAAAAATCCAGAAATCCACAAATTCAGAAAAGCATCGATGTAATAACTCCTAATTAGAGGAAGCTTCAACACTCTACAACTATTTTCATTTTAAAATTGCTGAGTGTTTCTTATTCAAATTAGAAAGTAATCTCCAGATATGATTATTGACAGTCAATTTAATGATGTCTCAATGGATTGCGGTACATTTAGGACTTATAACGCTAAATTCTGGGGTTTAGTCCCCCGTGGAGGACAGAGCGAAGAGGGCGTATTGTGTTGCTTTGTTCTTAAATAAGCAACCTAAAATTATCTAATGAAAACTGATCTAAAAGTGCCTAATATAGCACAATACAAAGTTTAAGGTTAAGTACATCGTTCGCTGTGTTCTCTATTAGATTTATTCTTAGGCCCAATTTATGATGGCCAAAACTTTATTCTTTAAATGAAGTAAACGAAGTTGTCAAATCTGGCTAATACTGATCAGTAAATTTTGGTAAATTAAAAGAGTGATGTTAAATCAATACCAAATGTTTACATTTTAACTTTCCTATTAGTTCGAATAACCAGCTTTAACAAGTATTCTGGTAATATCTTTGTAGACGAGAAGATACGCACGTAAACAGTTATATCAATTCCACATGTAATTGCGCTATTTTTAATGTCTTGTTTGTTGGTTTGTCTGTTTTGATTTTTCGCACAAATCTACACGAGGGCTATCTGCGCTAGCCGTTCCTAATTTAGCAGTGTAAGGATAGAGGGAAGGTAGCTAGTCATCACCACCCGCCGCTAACTCTTGGGATACTCTTTTATCAACGAATAGTGAGATTGACTGTAACATTATAACGCCCTCACGACTGAAAGAGCTAGCATGTTTGGTGCGACGGGGATTCGAGGCCGCGGCCCTCGCATTACGAGTCGAGTGCTTTAACCATCTAGCCATGCCGGAACATTTTCAATGTCACGTGTAAAGGCGCAATTCTTTGTTATTACGTTTTATTTTTCAAATAATGAAAAACAAAATCCAATTTCGTTCAGTGAAGGGACACAGTTACAGTTTGCACGTGACCAGTAATTCTCACACTTAACACTTCGCGAAATTCCCACTTTCTATAAGTTAAAAAAAAAAGTATCTGTTACCTTAACATAAATCTATTAGGCCTAAAAATATTTTCAAGATGTTACTTTTAGCGTCATCGTATCAACGTTTCAGACTTAAACCAGACAACAACGTCTCAGAGTTTGTTGTTGTTTTTTTAGAATGAGATTAATCCATAAGGCTCAGACAGGAAAGGTTCAACGTTTAACTGACAATTCCGTAAATCAGTTACGTAGTCTTAACTTAGACTGCAAGGTTTCATCGATTTAGTTTTAGTACATTCGGGTTAACATATTGGTTTTAACTCTTACAAAAGGTATAATAAAGTCTTAATTTTTAATAATGAGATTAAAAGGAAAAAGAAAAGACGTGTACCTTCTGTAAATAAAGTGAGAATGGCGTAGAAAATCTAACATGAACAACACTTGTAATTACGGAAGATAATACATCGGTTTGTTTGTTTTTTGTAACGAAAAATACCACAAAGATAATAATTAATTAGTTTTATTATTTGAGGCTAGACAATTTGTGTAACTTCACAATGTAACTTACCATACACAAAGTGGAACCTTACCTGACACTGAAGAGTTAAGATGTTAACATTTCGTTTCCAAATGAAGTTAAAACAAATTACCTTAAATAAACAACAACAAAAGCTCACACTAACATAGCTAAAGGAAAGTTGTCAAAGTGTCTTACTATGAACTATTTTTGAAATTCTATTTAAACTCATAAAGATTTTATACTGTCATTGTTTTATCAAGTTATTTTTGCTAAAGAGTGTTTTATTATCCATGGAGTCTTAGTTGAATAAAAGTAATCTGTTTCTTTGTTTTCTATTTCCTGTCAGGTGATGTTTATGTACAACACGACAGAGAAAATTATAAACATTTATAGCGTCAGTGCAAATAAAAATATAGATAAACGATAAGCAGCATTTCTCTGATAAGAGCAAGTGCATATCTTTTGAAGGAATTTTACCATTCAAAAAAAGAAGATAAAAACCAGCAACAACAAGAAATAAAGCGGTAAGACGAGGCTTAGGAAGTATGAAGAAATGACATACGAGTAGTGATGAAAAACAATAACCCAAAGCTGTTCTTTAAAGTTCTGAGTTAATGTTCACGACTGTTTGTTTTCATGTGGCCATATGCTTCAAATGTGCTGGAAACGGTCCAGTATTCAGGAGGTCTAAAGCAGAACTTTATCACTATAGGAAGTTTAAAAGTCTTGCAAATTCTCATAAAGGTTGTATAAACTAAGACCGATAGCATATATATATATTTATACTTATATAGTTAATTTATACACTCTATTTCGTTTTATAGCTTAAGAAAATCGATAGTTGGTTTTGTTGTTTTTTCTTAGTGAAAAGATACTCTACCACTTACAATGGGAAATGGAAGTTCGTAGAATTATCACTCACCCACTCTTACTGACCGGTCGGGAAAATCTCAGAAATGTCCGAGAGCATTTGATGCGAAATCATAAACATGGCGTGTCGGATGCTAAAATAGAAAACAAGGAATATTAATACAACATGAACTCAGACATGATGGAAATTTTATGACATTACTTAATAGTATGAACATAAATAACAGGTTTACGATTTTTAGGTTTTCAAAATGTAAATCTAAACAATAACCTTTAACAAACAAGACAGCGACAAAATGTTATGAGCTACAAAATGTTTTGTAGCATTTTAGCAGCTTCTTGTATATTATATACCCTTCAGTGATGTCGTAGTGCACTGACCTGAAGGGCCATGACTTCACAATAGGTTCGTCCGCACTGAATAAAGCATTGTTATAGACTTTACGATCAGTCGCTACTTCCTATTAGTAACCTGTGAACAGATATTGCAAGCTGATATTTCCCGTGTTCTCCACGTATAGCACATAAAACTGTCACTTAAGCTGTTTCGTTATGAAGCGATGAATGTATGCAAGGCATACATGTTCACTTTTTTCGATTCTGTTGTTTCATTATGCATCGTACTTAGTAATGTCTTATACTATTACATATAAAGCAATTCCATGTCTTTTTCATTTAGCCTTATCAGACAGATTGCTATTTGTAATAATACTGAATGTGTGATTAAGACTCACTTGTAACACAGGCCTGCGAATTTAAAATTCATAACAATTGTTTTGGTTTTAATAACGGATTTTTCATAATTCAACTACGCAGACTTCGAAAATAATATTCATTTTTTTTATCGCGTGAGATTTTATTTACTAATTTGAAAAGAAAAAAATCTTAATTAAATCAATTATAGAACAAATGTACCACAAATACAACAAATTATGACTGGGACATTTATACAATACGTTGTTGTCATAGCGACAAATAAATAATGTTGAAAAGAAAAATGTAATGTCAAAGTGCACGAGAAACAAATAATATTCACAAATAGCACGGGCTGTTAACTGTTTATATACTAGTGGTGTGTTTCTTGCGGATTCTAGAACGATCTATAAGGTTTTCACGTCACGATTGGTCTAAAGAAATCTATGGCCAGTGGTTGTCAAAATTTTAAGCATAACAAAATGTGATCAGCACAGGTCTGCGACAGTGTTATTTCAAGGAAAATGATTGGCTTATGCAAAAGTACATATGTAGGCGATGGAGAAACAAATAATATCGTTTTAGATTCATTGTATACAAATGATTGGAAATCATGTATAAATTTCAAGATAATAATGCTATCATAGGCCTATGTCATCAGTGGAGTGACAGTTTTAATGGCGTAATTCTTGGGACTTTGCTGTTATTTTAATAGGAACCTTTTTTTCTTTCATTATCTTATACACCCGCTTACATTTCCCACCTTAAAAATAATTTCAAAATGACAGTTTTCGTTTCCTTTGTACGGCTATTAACTTAAAGCTACTCGTCCGTTGAGTTAAAGACATATTCTGTGACTGGTTTGCTTTGAATTTTGAGCAAAGCTGCACGAGAGCTATCTGCGTTAGACGTCCTTAATTTAGCAGTGTAAGACTAGAGGGAAGGCAGCTAGTCATCGCCAACTCTTGGGCTACTTTATCAACAAATAGTGGGATAAACCATCACTTAATAACACCCTCACGGCTGAAAGGGCGAGTATGTTTGGTGCGACGGGGATTCGAAACCGCGACCCTCGGATTTTGATTCGAGCGCCTAACCCACCTGGCCATGCCAGGCCGATTAGGGAAATTTTACGTTAGTATAACAAGTTAATAATGCGAAATAAATTAACATAAATGGAAAGATTTGTATTAATAGCAATCGAATGTACTTCAAACACTACAACCAATGACATTACTAAAATATATCTATAAAGTAGAATAGAGTAAACCGTTCTTTAAATACTCTTAAAATAAGTAATATGAAGTTATAGGCGAAGATATAAAAACAAAACAAAAACAAATTAAAATCAACGTTTAAAAGTAGTTCTTCCAGGTAAAGGCTTAGCTGAATGAAATACACTGAATGTGGTACGCTACAAAAATTACATGAAAACATTTTCTGAGAAACAAAATGATAATGACACTAGTCATTAAAAAGTCGTTACAAAATTCATTACTTAAAGCATTTCAGGTAGACAAAAAATCCCGCATTTAAAACTTTAAAATATACTAAATACATTATTAAAGACAGACGAAGAATGGTTACACTTATGACATTACTTTACTCTTTGGCCCAGCATAGCCAGGTGTTTAAGGCACTTGACTGGTAATCTGAGGGTTGCGGGTTCGAATCTCCATCACGCTAAACATGCTTGCCATTTCAACCGTGGGGGCGTTATAATGTGACGGTCAATTCCATTATTCGTTGGTAAAAGAGTACCCCAAGAGTTAGCGGTGGGTGGTGATTATTAGCTGCCTTCCCTCTAGTCTTACACTGCTACATTAGGGACGGTTGGCGCAGATAGCTCTCGTGTAGTTTCGCGCGAAATTCAAAACAAACAAACCAGTGTAATCGTCAAATTAGAACCTGGTGACGTACGCTAACGTCTTCTATGTATCAAAAGGTACATCACTACAATAGATGTGAGTGATATTATATTTATATTGCATTCAACGTAAACATAAACGTATTTGTACACTGATTAGTGTTAAACCATCAACAAGAAGAATTGTAACACATTAAATGTGTATTAACGTACTCTTATTATTTTAATTTTCAGTGCTGCTTTAGATTAAGATACACATGTAAGCTATTATAGCATAACAGAAAATTTTGAAAATGTTGCTTTTAAAGGTTCGGTTTTAACGATGGGTGTTTTGCAATAAATTGCTCTCTGATGAATACTACCATGTTTTCCCAGCATAGTCTGGAAAGTTCTATAAACAAGGAAATAATGTGAGAACAAAAATTTTGATGACTATGTAGGGCTAGCTTAAGTTATTTTATTTGTTCGTTATTAATCATAAATCTACACAATTGGTTGTCTGTGCCATTCCCTCCGCGTCCGTAGCATTTCATCTTTGTAACGTTAAAAGCTCTCCGAATTACGACTGAAACACTGGGAGGTCAGCTGAAGATATACCTAGTTTTATTACATTGTGCGTACAAAAGACACAATGAAATCATTAAACAATCTGTCTGAATAATTTAAATTGAAAATGTAGTAATGCCAACGTCTCTTTTCAAAGTGTCTTACCGTATTCTCAATACCCGGAAAGTTTCGATATTCAGGGACAAGTGTGAAGACGTCTAAACCTAAAAACTAGGCTTAAAAACCCATAATGACAATGATACAGTTAACCCGTTGTGTAGCTTTGTGCTTAATAGTAAATCGACAAACAAACTTTTTGTGTAAAATTTTCATTAGTTGGAATTCTAGCATACATACCTGAGTACTCTCTATTGTTACATTGTTTTACATTTTAGCAACGCCTTCAGCATATTGATACAATTTATAAAAATACTATCGCTATCAAAACTCCTCCATAAGAAAGTTGCAATCTCAAGAAACTTTTGCATTTGCTTAAAATTCTCTAGTATAACACCTGAATGATGATCTATCATTTCTTAGTTTAATTTCTAAACCATTTTTTAACAGGTCTTAAGAATTTTCTTTTCTTTAACTGAAATACTTCAAGTATTTTTACTTTCTTAAACTCGCTTTGCACGAATTTTCTAATTAATATGTTGATATCTGAAAAAACAATATATATATAATAGCTTGTTTGTTTTTGAATTTCACGCAAAGCTACTCGAGGGCTATCTGCGCTAGCCGTCCCTAATTTAGTAGTGTAAGACTAGAGGGAAGGCAGCTAGTCATCACTACCCACCGCCAACTCTTGGACTACTCTTTTACCAGCGAATAGTGGGATTGACCATCACAAAATAACGTCCCCGTAGCTGAAAAGGCGAGCATGTATGGTGAGACGGGGATGCGAACCCGCGACCCTCAGATTACGAATCGCACGCCTTAACCCTCCTGGTCATGCCGGGCCATATATATATATATATATAGCCAAAATCTTTGTTTGCCATATATTTTTATTCTACAATACTATAAAAAATTAAACCTTTTTCATTCAATTCAAAATGTTAAACCTTTCTATACAATATTTTATTGTATTTTGATATTTTTCGAATATCAACACTATTTAAAAAATCTCGGTTTGTTTGTTTATTTTGAATTTCGCGCAAAGCTATATAAGTGCTATCTGCGCTAGCCGTCCCTAATTTAGTAGTGTAAGACTAGAGGAAAGGCAACTAGTCATCATCACCCACCACCAATTCTTGGGCTACTCTTTTACCAATGAATAGTGGAATTGACGATAACATTATAACGCTCCCATGGCTGGAAGGATGAGCACGTATGGTGTGACGGGGATTCCAAACCTCGACTCTCAGACTGCTAGTCGATGCCTCTACTGACCTGGCCAGGCCTGCTCGAAGATCTTGGTAATGCGTTCTCTGGTAAACTTTTGACTAGAAAGGACACTGAAATACACAAGTGAAAGAAACTATCTAATAAATGAACAGCATAGTTTTAGGATCACATTAATCCTTGGATCATCAGAAGTTACCCTTGATCAAAAATGATCCTACGCTTAGAATTAAAAATATTTTAAGAATCCACCAGCTGAAAAATATGTTAGGACTTTGTAAATCCCACATTTTTCTGACGCAATATGTGTTTGAATTAAGTTGCAAATTCCCATAATAACCGTAATACTAATAGCTGTCAGTAACAATTCTGATATGTTTAAATAAAATGAACATAATACATCTTTTGTGCAATTGTTTATGACAAAATGTTTCATAAGCAATATATATAATATTTTACATAAGTATAGTTAGTTCTGAAATTATTCTGATACCAGTAAATTACGAAATGTAAATTTATTAATAAAATATAAGACAGAAACAAAATATCTTAAATAAAACCTTATTACGTACACGATGTTTTGTGCAACACGAATAAACTAAGCCTAAAATGAGAAGAAATAAAAGTCCAAAGGCATTATGGGCAACATAGTATTTTAAGGTATAATGTGTTCTGTTTATATTAATTCTGCACCTTTCATTTCTATACAAATACTTCTAATTATTAGTTTGTTGTCTTTAATTTCACATAAGTATTCTTACAGTGCTTATTTTAAGACTTACCATAAGTTATCATAAGTTTAACCATAACGGTATTTCTCACTTTGCCGTTCTGACTCTTTTGTGTTATTTAATTGCATTTTTTGTAAATCTTCTAACGAAAGGAATTAGTTTTGATTTCACAGTTTCACTGTTGTATACCATGCTAAATGACAACAAAAAAATGTTTAAATGTTTTATCTGTGTAATTAATTAAACTTGGCAGCAACGCATTAACATCTTTTTTTAATAATGATTTCAAATTATTTATCAGCGTATGTATTATATACCACATATAGAAAGACAGTTTATATATATCCACTGTGATTATTATCATAAAGCTAACACTTCACGTCAGGCTCAAAAAACCTTTAATTAAAAGTGTTTCGTGTGTACTGATACCACGACGAATATACACACATGGTTAAGACCAGACGGCGCTAACCTGGGAAAACTACTCATAACGTGAAATTCTACGACCAGTGATTGAATTCGCATTGTTAACTGAAATAAAAACACGGGTATTAGTGATATAAATTAGATGGGGGCCTGGCATGGCCAAGCGCGTAAGGCGTGCGACTCGTAATCCGAGGGTCGCGGGTTCGAGCCCGCGTCGCGCTAAATATGCTCGCCCTCCCAGCCGTGGGGGCGTATAATGTGACGGTCAATCCCACTTTTCGTTGGTAAAAGAGTAGCCCAAGAGTTGGCGGTGGGTGGTGATGACTAGCTGCCTTCCTTCTAGTCTTACACTGCTAAATTAGGGACAGCTAGCACAGATAGCCCTCGAGTAGATTTGTGCGAAAGTTCAAAACAAACAAAAAATAAATTAGATGAGTATTATGTAGAGGAACCTTAACGATAGAAACAATATAACGATTTTTCAAGACAGCATATTTTCAAACTAATTTCAAATCGGAGGATTACTTGTCATTGAAAACATTTGTTTGATTGTACATATACTTATCGAGCCAGTTGAACTGTGTAGGTTCAATATGAAAAGCCATATCAGAAATGGATACTCAATACAAATTATGTAAGTGTATTTATATAATAATATTTGATCGTTTTAGAATAGTTTGCATTAAATACACAGTTTTGTTTAGCTGATGTGAAAATTACGATTTGCGAATCTATCATACATCTAAAATTGTTTTGATTTTTCGCGCAAAACTACGCGAGGGCTATCCGCGTAGCTGTCCCTAATTTAGCAGTGTAAGACCAGAGAGGGAACGCAGCTGGTCATCACCACTCACCCCCAACTCTTGAGCTACTCTTTTACAAACGAATAATGGGATTAACCGTCACATTATAACGCCCCCACGGCTAAAAGGGCGAGCATGTTTGGTGTGACAGGGATTAGAACTAGCGACCCTCGTATTAGAAGTCGAGTGCCTTAACCACCTGGCCATGCCGGGCCGTTATATCTAACAAGAACCGAATTCATAAATTACCAGTTCATATATTTGTGCTTGATTAAACTAAACCTTCTTATTAAACATTTGCTAAATATATGTATTTATATTCATGAAATAAATAATCTTTGAATCTGATCTACATTAATTAAATTTTTCCTGAGTTTTAGTACCATCAAATGTATTTGACAAGTGAAGGAGAAAAAATAAATCGATTTTGGGAAATGAAAAAAAAAAACTTGCGAAGGAAAATGAGCTGTTTTTGATTTATTTAAAACTTTATTTAATTAACGAAAATTTATATTATTTGATGTTTATGTGATGAAATAAGAAGATAACGAACTGCTTTTGTAGCTGTTTTAATTGGGAGCTTAAATAGCATCAGTATTTGATAGAACGTTCGACTGACATTGAGAATAAAAAATTAGATTTGCTCAATGATTATAATTTGTTATTTCTTTTAAATTCTGAACCTTTTATTGGTATTATTATAATGAAAAATGTGAGTTTTTTGAATAGCGTATTTATGGATTTTCCTTTCAAACGGGCCCGGCATGACTAGGTAGTTAAGGCACTCGACTCGCACTTTGAGGGTTGCGGGTTCGAATCCCAGTCACGCCAAACATACTCCCCTTTCAGCCATGGGGGCGTTATAATGGGCGGTCATCCTCACTATTAGTTGGTTAAAGAGTAGCCCAAAAGTTGGCGGTTGGTGGTGATGACCAGTTGCCTTCTCTCTAGTCTTGCACTGCTAAATTAGGGACGACTAGCACAGATAGCCCTCGAGTAGATGTGTACGAAATTAAAAAAAAGAACCTTTCTAATGAAGATCAGCAATAAAACTAAATCTAGTTTATTTATAATATTTTCACGACATATTCATAGACAATAAAGTACAGCTACTGTAATGTAAAAAGTGAAAAACAGTGTTCGTTTGTTTTGAATTACGCGCAAAGCTACTCGAGGGCTATCTGCGCTAGCCGTCCCTAATTTAGCAGTGTAAGACTATAGGGAAGGCAGCTAGCCATCAAGATCCGCCGCTAACTCTTGAGCTACTGTTTTACCAACGAATATTGGGATTGACCGTCACAGTATAACGCCCTCACGGCTGAAAGGGCGAGCATGTTTAATGTGACGGGAATTGGAACCCGCAACTTTCGGATTACGAGTCGAACCCGTTACACACTTGGCCATTCCGGGCCCGAAGAACAGTGGAGATTGATATAAAACTGTATATAAATTTCAATCTATAATTGAATTGTTTAAACTTCCAAAACATATGAAATGGATATAGACATATACCTCTCAAAACAAAACATAAAATACAGATTTAGCGGTATATTTGCGAGCTTATCCTACTAAAAAGGGGTTTTGATACGCGTGGTGGGCAGAGCACAATATTTCGTCATGTAGCTGTGTGCTTAATAACAAAACAACAATGAATAACATTGAATAACATCAGTAATTTAACTTAATACGTTTATTTACAGTTTTTATTATTTCTCATTTCACTCAACTGTTATCGTAAAATCTCATTATCATTATTGAAAAATAATAAACAAAATGAAAACAGTTGGTTGAAATAAGAGCTTTAGTCCCAGCTGTTAGTATGAATAAAGATGGTAAATTATAATAATGTAAATATCAAGGTACATTTCAGAAAGGTGTGTTATTTTGAACTACATTTTCAATGCAGTTTTCATTGGAAACTCATACTCTGATTAATAATTTATTATTACAAATTAGAAATAATCTGTTTATGAAAATATGCGTGTATGTAAAAGAGGAAGCTCACATAAATTCCACCCAAGGTAATACATAATAATAAAGAAAATCAAGATTAGCTTAGATTGAACATTTAATGTACCATTAAGAGTAATGCTACCAATCAAAGAAATAAAACATAAAGACATAGTTTACATAGCAGAAAAGAATTATGCCATGTGAAGTTAATACACTCTGAGGAAAAGTAAGGTAACTTACATCAAGCTAACTATCTTTCATCATATTGTGTTTATAGTTAATATTACTACAAAACAATGCGCCTGTTCTGGTGATTGGCAGTAAATGTGTCTATAACAGTATCAATATCGAGTTGATTTGCCCTCCTGGAGTTTACTGACATGACAGCAAGGTTGTTGGTGCGGTTGTTACCACTGCTGTTGCGCAAGTATGTCTTGAGAAGCTTCAGACATGAGAAACTTCTCTCACAGGCAGCTGGAGTGACCGGTAGGGTCACAGCGATGCATACAAGTTTGTGGAAATCCATGAAGGCATCCTTGTATGGCTCCAGCGTGGTTGCAAGCTCTAATGGTGTGGATACTTCCTGCCCCTTGTCTTTCTTCCTGGCAATTAGCCGGTTCAACTGGTGAACTTCCACTGCGAGGTCATCCTCTGTCGCACCATAGTTTGCTGCCATTTCTAAGAATGCTTGCTTGTTCAGAAATGTGGAGTGTTTGGGGTTCAATGCAGTTGCACCCATCAGAACACTGCAGGCATCAGAGAAGAATCTTCTATTTAGCTTGTTCAGCATTCTGTCTATGATGGCGTAGAAGGTGTATCTCCTGGCATCTAGTGTTGGTTCATATCTTTGGCCAGTACTAGATGTGATTACGAATTCATCCAGGTGTCTGGGGGCAGATCGCTGTCTACCTTGATGCACCGTCTCAGTGCGTATTCCCACTTTCTTACATAAATCCTCAGCAGACTCTTCCAAGTCTTTCCATGCTGCTTTAGTTCTCATTTCTGAGAGACCAGAGATGACAGATTGTACTAGGTCCTCTGCAGAGGCCAGCTGCAGGTCAGGTGACTCTAGGTGGTCTGATAGCTGTTTTGTCATCAGCAGTAGTTTTTCTATGGCCACTAGACTGGTCACAAACTGCTGATCTAGGAGGATGCACAGGTCCTTTTATTCAGTGGCTCTGTGGACATTAACCCCTCCACAAGCCGCTTTAGGGTTGTCACAATGGCAGTGAGGGTTCTTTTCACAGCCAGACAAGCAACATGTTGGCAGGCCCATCTTGTGTCTGACAGTCGCTTCAACTCTATGTGCTGGTTCACGGGTTCAAGTTCCTTCTGTACCTTAAGAAATTCTTCATGCACAACCGATGTAGAGAAGAATTTGTACAGCTTCTGAATTGTCACAAAGAACTCTGCTGCAGCCTGGACGTTGTGCACACAATCAACTAACACAAGGTTGAGTCTGTGTGCATAGCAGTGGACATACACAGCCTGAGACATCTTTCTCCTGAACCTCTCCTGTACGCCACTGATGTGCCCTGACATGACTGTAGCTCCATCATAGCACTGGCCAATGCAGGCATTATGGTCAATACCACATTTAGCCAGAGTCTCCATGATTTTCTTGAGCAATGAGCTGCATCCAGACCCTCAGCAGCTGTGAAGTCCAGGAACTCCTCGTGAAGGCTCTGTTGGTGGAGGTACCTTACCACAATGGACAGCTGTTTTTGTTTGCCCACATCCTTTGTTTCATCCACCATTAGAGCAAAATGCTCAGCTTCCATGACCTTTTTGCTGATATCCTTCCTGATCATTTCAGCTATGATGTCAAGCAGTTCGTTTTGGATATCATGGTGCGTGTACTTGGCATTGCAAGGACCACTCAGCTTCTTCTTTACGATTTCATCATACCTGGAAATCGTGTCAAGAAGTTCCAGGAAATTGCCCCTGTTATCTGACTGACTACCTTCCCTGTGACCTCTCTGGGCTTCATTCTGACAGGCTGTGTAGAGCAGTGCATCTATCACGGCTCTTATGTAATGTCGGTTTTCCTACACAGTTTTAGCATAGCTTGCATCGAGAGCATGTTGGATCCTTGCACCCTTTGTTTTCTGCAATTTAAACTCTGCTCAAGCTTGCATGGAAAACTTGTGTTCTGCAGAGTTATCATGGGACTTCAGTGATGTGGTCGCCTTCTTCCAGTTCCGGAAGCCTTCATGGATGAAGAACTTCTCAGTTTTACTGAAGTGTGTGTGACTGAAAAGACGACATGCGAAGCAGAATGCAGCACCTTGGGTCACAGAGTACTCCAACCACGAGTGCTGATTACGTCAATTTTTGTTGAATGACCTTGACTGGCCACTGTATTCTGTGGCCGGGTATATCTTCAAGTCTGGACAGGTAGGACCACTATCTGGGAGCTGGCTCAGGACCTTGGGTCCTGGTGGTAGTTTTTCACCCTGGGTGTGAGTGGTGCTCTCTTGCGGCTGGGGTCCCACACTTGTCGTGTCTGCATTCTCACCATCACGATTACCACTGTCCTTGGCCCGGCATGGCCAAGCGTGTTGAGGCGTGGGACTCGTAATCTGAAGGTCGCGGGTTTGCATCCCCGTCGCGTCAAAGATGCTCGCCCTTTCAGCCGTGAGGGCGTTATAATGTGACGATCAATCCCACTATTCGTTGGTAAAAGAATAGCCTAAGAGTAGGCGGTGGGTGGTGATGACTAGTTGCCTTCCCTCTAGTCTTACACCGCTAAATTAGGGACAGCTAGCACAGATAGCTTTCGAGTAGCTTTGTGCGAAATTCAAAAACAAACAAACAAAGAAAACCACTGTCCTCCTTACTTGCACCACATGTGTTTGTAGAACCACCTACTTGCTGCCTCTTTTTGGGTAACAGGTAGTGTTGCATAATCAACCCTATGTGTAGTATGACCGGTTTATGTTTTGGTGGATGATGTCTGACTCTAGTCTTGTGTGTTGGTGTCCTTCTTTGAAAACGAGTCGCTGATTTTGATTTCCTTTTATTAATCCAAACTGAGTGTGTGTTCCAGTGTGAGGTCGAGTACCAGAGAGAGCGAGAGCCGCGTAAACAAACATAACTCCCTTTTATACTGAGCGCACGAACGTCAAAGTGACCCCCGAGTCGGCTTACTTCCCTGTTGTGTTAGTTTATATGAAACGAATAGGAATTTCTCTCCTTATATTGGCATTAGGGTTTACAAATAATATTCATTTTAAACATCGAAATCTAAGGAAAAAGATATAACGTACATACTATTGGGTCATTTCATGAATGAGGAACAAATAACTAAACATAGTTCAACATTACGAACAACTGCTTTGCGGCATTGAAATCACCAAATTATATTAATAGCACATGAAAATCCAGAACATATCTGTGAAATACTGTTAGAAAAGTGTTAATCTTTAACCATATAGCACAAGTACTTAATTAGAGGGTAGTGATAATGTAAAATTACAGGGCTAATTAGGGAACACAAACACAGCCGCTGGCATCTGGATCTCGATCGGGCTGAGGCGATCGTTAGCCATACGCAGAGCGTACACCATGGTCAGCGGCTCGGTGATCATACGCTTAAGGCGTTCGAGGCGGGAATCGCGCGCTCGAACAAAGCAAACTCGCGGCCTGGATATTGGATGGTCATTGTATCACAAAAACAAAATATCTAAATTGCAGCTGACCTTCACAGAAAGGCTGATTTCTTCATAAGTTCACATTATTCATACAGGCCAAACTGTGATTGTGATATTGTTCTTATAATCATTAGTGCGACAAGCACCTGTTACAATAATGTAACTACATTAGATTAAATTAAGCACTTCTAAACAGCCCAATGACAATTTCAAAATTTATTCTAGAATTGTTTAGAAATATTGTTTGGTCAGTTAACATGTATGGTTATGACCTAATCATAAGTATAACATTAATTGGATTGTAAGTCACAATTTTAAGTGTATGCCACAATTATCAGTACAATTTTAGATGGCTGATACACAATGCAAAATGATCTCACAGAGGACACAACACCGGCTAAATGCTTCATAGTTTTGACCTATACACAATACACTTATACATGCATGCTATGTTTTACTTTTCAATAAAAGATAAATGAAAGTAATGGGTAAATACCTGTGAAACCTTTGGTTTATCAAGTAAAATCCCTGATGATCTGTTGTAATTTGAAATCAACGTGGTTGTCTAATCTTCGTTAAAGCTCAAGATAGAATGGCATTACACAGGGAGCGGCAATACAGCGCATGAGTTTCAGTGTATTCAGTACGTTGCTATGGGACACATGACACATACTTCCGTCTTAATGAAGACGTTGAGTTCTACAGATCTATATCTCTTGATGTTAATCTTTAAGCAACAACGACGATTGTGTTTTCTATATTTTATGAATATATGTAGGTAACAATATTGGGGGCTGGCGGCTTGGCTCATTTTGGGGGGTCAAGCCCCCCTTTGGCGCCGCTGGTGGCTTCTGAGGTAATTGTTATTAACAGTAGTATGGTTACTTCCGATGTAAACTGTAATACAACTTAGACTTTGCTTAAGTCTCGATTTTAATATTTTAAACAAACACAGAGAACTGAGACTCTTTCTACAGACTCTTTATGCAGTTTTGTAATCAGCATTCATTCAGTCTATTTAAGCCAGCAACTGATAGTGGAGTTTAGAAACAAAATAAGAAGGATCCAGGCCTGTATTGATGCCAACGGGGGTCACTTTAAACATTGTTTATAATTGTCATTCATATGTAAACCTCTTGTATTCTATACTGAAACATGTCTGTTAATGAATATTTTAGTGCACAGTGACTTTCCGAAAACCCTGTATTTTACAGCTAGGATAACTGGTGATTGATTAGCCATGTTACAGATAGCTAGAATAACTGGTGTCTGACTACATTACAGCTAACTTGGAAAACTGGTGTTAGACTGTTACGTATTATAATTTATCTCAGACGAGTCTCTGATATATTATGTAGGCCCAGCATGGTCAGGTGGTTAAGACACTTGACTCGTAGTCGCGGGTTCGTATCTCCGTCACACCAAACATCTTGTCCCTTTCAGCGTTAGGGCCCTTTAATATCAATCCCACTATTCTATATGTAAATACGGCTCGTTTGGGTTGAGAAAATATTTTACGTAGAGGAGTGAACAACGTTTCGACCTTCTTCGGTCATAGTTAATGTACGAAATATCTTCGCTAAAAGTTGTTTTTAATGGCTTAATAAATATCTTTCTTAAACACATTTAATAATCAGATATGTCGTTCCCAGAGTTTTTAGTACTTTGAATAAAAAACGGTACGTAACTGTTGATTTTAGCTCACAATTAGTCGCGGTAGACAGCCAGAAATTGGTTTGATTAGATATATAAAAAAAACACACGAAACTGCGTCTTGTCACTGAAAAAAAAACAACGAAAGAAAAACAAATCAATAGATAGAAGGTACAAAAGTAAGTAACCGTAAAGAACGTGTGTAAAAATACAGCTAAAGTAATGTGAGTAGAGTTGAGAAAATAAGGGTTCATTAATCGAAGAGCAGTAGATCTTTCTGTGGGGTACTCGTGGGGGTTTGTATACGTGTGCATGCGCTTGTGACGCTAATTGCTTAGGGGAGCGTGAAATTAAAAAGTGAGAGAACATTCTTTCTTTGGCAGAAGTAATCAACCAAACATTAACGACCTTGTTCTGTTGTTGTCGTTGTTCTGTTAGGAACAATCACATCACGTGAAGTCTGAGTATCCAAAGTGGGAGGATGACTGCTTCACGTGCGTATTTTAATATGACATTAAATCATGTATAAGTTTGTACATAGATATATATGTATTTGGATGTGTCTTTAAATCTCAGCTTAAATAATATTTATTTAATAAACTCCTGACTTGACGTGTTCACTTTAGTTATCTAACAATGGAAAGTAAGGTTTTGTAATTATATTCACGGACAATGTAACATTTTTCCTGATTAGCAAAAGAGAGCCTTATTCTATCCTTTCTACATATTTTCTTTGTTAACTCGCTATCCATACGCGAAATTGAAAATTTTCAACGTCATTTTTTAGAGACTTGTTTGTTTTGGAATTTCGCACAAAGCTACTCGAGGGCTATCTGTGCTAGCCGTCCCTAATTTAGCAGTGTAAGACTAGAAGGAAGGCAGCTAGTCATCACCACCTACCGCCAACTCTTGGTTTTACCAACGAATAGTGGGATTGACCGTCACATTATACACCCCCACGGCTGAGAGGGCGAGCATGTTTAGCGCGACGCGGGCGCGAACCCGCGACCCTCGGATTAAGAGTCGCACGCTTTACTAGCTTGGCCATGCCAGGCCTTTTTTAGAGACATTCTCTTGTAATGCTCCCTTCCTCTTATACGACCTTAAATCCAATTAGTAAGCAAACGTTTTTACACCCGGGTGGCTAGTTCAGCCAACAACCATATAGGGCGAGTATGTTAGGCACTGGGTATTCGAACTCGCGACCTTCAGGTGACGAGTCAGATGTCCAAACTACCAGGCTATAACAGGTCCCTTTCTTCTCGTGACCTCGATAAAAAAAATACAAAAAACAACTGGATATTTAGTTACTCATGGGACCTGCCTCATTTTTGAAAACAAAATAAAAAAATAAAAAATATTTGTTATATACTATACTATTAAAAGACAAAAGCTCAGTTTCAAAATCAAACAGGGAAGACGTACATTTCAGATTACAGGAGTAAACGACAGTAGAATGATATAACTGGTTGTTGAAACTTGAGATGATTTATTAACACGCTCTAACGAGCCTTAGCTAAGTTCAACGTTACTATGATCCAGCTGTTTTCCTGTCTATTTTCTTCTCTGCACATTCCAATCCGCGGACGTAACTGAACTAAACTTCTCTGTTGCTTTACCCAAACATTTATAGAAATTTATATATTCAACTGATATCACGAAGCCCTAAAACAATCACATAGCGATCAATTAAATTCAATGCCGGGCTGGGAAGAAAAAGAGATTTTTGTTTGTTTGTTTGTTTGGAAATTTCGCACAAAGCTACACTCGGGCTATCTGTGCTAGCCGTCCCTAATTTAGCGGTGTAAGACTAGAGGGAAGGCAGCTAGTCATCACCACCCACCGCCAACTCTTGGGCTACTCTTTTACCAACGAATAGTGGGATTGACCGTCACATTATACACCCCCACGGCTGGGAGGGCGAGCATGTTTAGCGCGACGCGGGCGCGAACCCGCGACCCTCGTCGCCAGGCCGAAGAAAAAGAGATAATCTCTGTTTTCACTAAGGCTTAATAAAGTAATAAGTATACTTAGAAAGTTTGAACCAGGAAACTGAGGTCAGTAATGGGATTATAAATACATTTGAAGTCTAGAAACATTACATCTTTTGTTAATTTTCTTAAGTTATGGAAAGAGTAGATTTTATAAATCTAAATTACTCTCACTGGAAAATAATTTAGTCTAAACACAATGTGTTAAGAAAGCTGTTCACTCTATTAAAGACACATTTGTGTAATGTTGTCGTGTTTATGCTTAGCAGCATTGTAAATTCATTAATGTTCTGTAAATCGTTGATCTCGAGGGTTGGATATTTCCATTTCAGAGGGCGTATTTTAATGAATGTTACCAACTGATTCAAAATAAATGGTGTTCTCTGTGTTTTCCAGCCCTTTAGTGTGTTTTATTCTTAACATGCTGTTTCTACGTGGGTACATGAAGTATACTTTCTGGACACTCAAGTCGTACCACGTAAAAACATAAATATTTGGTTATCAGTAGTATCTATTCACATTTAATAATCCTCGCCAGTCTCTGCGTGAAAAACTATAAGAATTATAGCAATAATAATAATACAGGTTCAATTATAACCTCAAATGAAGTTTCAGTTTGTCCATTTGTTTTACTGTGAGATCTATGGTCACTTTACAATAACATGAAATATTAATAAGTACATACACACATTCCTCTCATCAATAATGAAAACAATAAATCAAGATGACAGCTCTAAGTATTCTGGCGGTTTGTAGATGGCGAATTCGTATTCATGTGAGGTGAAAGCTGCTTGAAAAGAATTTCATTTTTGAAATTTCCTAGCAATCCTATTTTTATTATTAAATTTAATAGATGTTTCACAAACTTTGCATATATTTGTAGAGAATAGTGGCTAGTAATTTGTTTCATTTTACTTATGTCACTTTCCAGTCACTCTTACATACCGAATGACACGAAAACTTAAACACGTATGTGATTTGTTACTCGACTATACTTAAGCAGCGATTGTATTCTGGAAGCGAGGCGTCCTTCAATAAGCTTCCTTTTTATATTCCTAACTATTTATTATTATACTAACTATATAATTTTTTTTTTTTGTATGATTTTGTGCTCAACATTGGCATAGTTCAGTAGTCGTTACTTTTTAGAAGATAGACTGTTTTATGATGCAGTTACCTTAATGTTTTTCCAGAAAAAAACAGAATGTGTTCTACTGAAAAACGAAAGATTGAATCTGCAGACATAATGTTGAAGGTTTTAATTCCTCGGACATAAATGTTGAAGATATTGACTTACAGACGTGAAATTATTGATTTCAGGAATATAAAGTTGAAATTCTTGACTCTTAGACTAACGTAGAAGTTATTGACTTTACAGACTTAATGTTGAGGTGGTTGGTTCTACAGACAAAATGCTGAAACCTTGACTTCACCGACGTAATATTGAAGTATTTTATTTTGTAGATGATAGATGTAATGTTGGACTTCTTCGCTTAGCAGAAGTAATGTTAAAGTCTTGATTTTGCCGACGTAATGATGAAGTTAACAATTACAACTTCTTAACAGAAACACTGAAAATTCGTTGGAAAAATGAAACATATCAGTAAATCAAGATAATGATTAGTAAATTTAATTAATTAATCCATCTGATAAGATAAAGTTACAAAACTATTTGAGTGTTTTCTTCTCATCTGTTTATAGTATAAAAGTGGTTAAATGGTAAGTCAGTAGGTAGCATTTTTTCTTACATACAGATGAAAGATTATTTCTTTTTTTAATATCGCCCAAAGTTACACGAGGACTATCTGCGCTAGCTGTTTTAATTTAGCAGTGTAAGACTAGAGGGAAAGCAGCTAGTCATCACTACCCACCTGCCAACTCTTGGGCTAGTTCTTTACTATTTAATGTGGGATTGACCGTAAAATTATAACGCCCCCACAGCTGAAAGGGCGAGCATGTTTGGTGTGATGGGGATTTGAACCCGTGACTTTGAGATTACACCCTAACTACTTGGCTATGCATGACCTACAAAAGAAAGAACTTGACACTTTAATAGGAAATTATTATAACGTTCATACTAGCAGTTTCACTATAAATGCGAACAAATACAATCTTTATTCCCTAAAATATAGCTTAAAAGTCTGTTATATCGAAAAAAACTCATAAAGATTTATTTTTCAGTGAATTAATATATTAGACGACACTGGTTTTATTGTGATCGAAATTTAACTATGTAGTTTCGAAGTTTGGGGTATAAGTTTCCTCTATATAAACCATCATTATACAACTGCACCTGAGCCCGGCATGGATTCGAAACCCTATCACACCAAACATGCTTGCCCTTTTAGTCGTGGAGGTGTTATAAAGTTAAGGTCAATCGAACTATTCATTGGTAAAAGAGTAATCCAAGAGTTGGCGGTAGGAGGTGATGGTTAATTGTCTTTCCTCAAGATTTACACTGCTAAGTTAGGGACGACTAGCGCAGATAGCCTTCGTGTAGCTTTGCGTGGGATTAAAAACCTAACAACTGCAGCGCTGTGAAAATGGTTTTATCCTATAAGCATTAGGTTTTAGAGAGTTTGAGAACATATTCAATTTTATTTGAAATAACTTAGAGAACTAATTTATATATCCGCGTTCATAAATATAATTATTCCCAACTATATTTTTAAAAAAAAACGTCACACACACACGCACAAAACATATAAAACAAACAAAAATTACCATATTATCTGGCAATAGTATAGATACAGTAGATATGTCGTTAATAAATTTAAACATCTGATTGCGAAAACAGATGAACTAATAAATTTTCTAATATTAATGAATTAAGGTAAAAATAACTTAAAATGGTGTTCTTACTCCATATAAGAATACATATTGTTGTTGTTTATTTTACAGGTTAGATATATTGTTCATTCTTCGAATACATTTTGTCTTTTTGTTAAAAAGCTAAACAATAGCATATCTGTGTAGTTCCTACCACGGGTGTTGTTTTTCTTTAGAGCTACAAGTCTTCTGACATACTACTAAACTGCTGGTGGTCTCAGTTGGGGATTTTTTTTTTTATTTCGCTCAAAGCAGCTGGCCGTAATTTAGCAGTGATGGACGAGAGGGAAGGTAGCTAATGGTCGACATCATTCGTCGCCAATTTCGGGCTATTCTTCTACCAACAAATAATGGGACTAACCGCACATTATAACGTTCCTACTGCTGAATGAATATGTTCAGTGACAGGGATTCGAAATGTCGACCGACAGATTGCGAGTCGAGCGTTGTAACTATTAGGCCATCAGGACTGATAAGGGGGAGGGGCTGAGATACGCAGACACATTTTTTTCTGAAAGAGAGTAATATTACGTGTGGTTTTCTGCATCCTAGACGGCCTGGCATGTGGTTAGGGCGCTTAACTCGTAATTCGAGGGTCGCGGGTTGGAGTCCCCGTCACGCCAAACGTGCTCGCTTTTTTAGCCCTGGGAGGTGTTAAAATGTGACGATCAATCTCACTGTTCGTTGGAAAGAGAGTTGCTCAAGAGTTGGCGGTTGGTGGTGGTGACTAGCTACCTTCTGTCTAGTCTTAGACTGCTAAATTAGGGACGGCTGGCGCAAATAGCTCTTGTAGCTTTGCACAAAATTATAAAAAAACAAGCATCTTAGAAAACAACAGACATGATATACAGTATCCAGAATGGCTTGTCAAAAATATGAAAAGGCCAAGCGTTACCTAGTGTTTGTTTGTTTTAAATTTTCGAGCAAAGCTGCATAATGTCTATCTGCGCTAATCGTCCCTAATTTAGCAGTGTAAGTCTAGAGGGAAAGCAACTAGTTATCACAATCCGCCGCCATTTATTGGGTTACTCTTTTGCTAACGAATAGTGGAATTGGCCACTACTTTATAACGTTCCCATAGCTGAAAGACCGGGCATGTTTGGTGTGACTGGGATTGGAACTCACGACCTTCAGATTGCGCGTTGACTACCCTATCCACCTGGTTATGCCGGACCTACCCAGTGTTTAATGTGTCGGAGTACGACTGTAAAAATCCATGGCTCACGTCCCGTTGTTGGAAACTCTCACTATGCAACTTGAGGCTGTAAGTGAGTTAAATCCCACTATTCGATTATTGTAGCACAAAGGTTGGCAGTGACTGCTGTTAATTAGCTGCCTTCTCTTCATTTAATCTATCAGTTCGAAATTATTAATATAAAACTGATAGCTCGCCAGCATTGTCAGGGAACATAGTTCACGAGATGGCGCTGTCCACTGAACAGGGAAAGCAAAATAATATCTGAAATTTCGGCGAACTTTCTTTGTTCTTGGCTTTTGTCTTGCCCGGTTTGGCACAGATTCGTCTTAATAGATTGAAAACTCGTGAGATATTCTTTGATCTATTACAGACAATGGTTCTCTTATCTGTATAGGTACGCTCGCTTTTTTTTTTTATGTTGTAGCTAAATAAAGATTATTTTCACTGTTATTAAAATGTACGTGAGAAATAAACAACTTAAAATTCGGTCAAGTTATCAACTATTACTACCACCCTTACATCTTGACCGTTTCTACTGTCAGTTGAGGGGCTTTTCTGCCCATTACTTGCCTGACAATTGATTTTACCTGAAATTACCACAGTGTAATATAAACATACCTTTCGAACGTTGAATCACTGTATTTTTCTACCATTTTGTCAATTGGTTTAAAAAGAAAAGACACGCTACTTCTCACCTTAATGCAGATAATAAAACAAACTTCATAGTAAAAATTTAAAGGTAAAAAGCGAATAAGTTTAAAACTAGCATTAAAGTTCAGTAACTCAAAATTATAACAAAGATTTTAAAATGTAGTTGAGTTCAAAAGAAAACTGAACAAAATGTAAAAGAAATCGATGTTCCCTACGGACTCCCTTAATAAACATGCCCACGACATTCTATGAAGTAAAATATTTTTTTATAAGAAAGTTACTCTTTTTAACTTTGAGAGTAAAGTGTATTTATTATGTTTTTCAGAAATGAACGAATTAACAAAAATGCTTCATCTGTCAATCTGTGCGCATGTTCTAGATTTGCTCAAACTTCTTTCTTTTAACATTTTCTTTCTATATTTTTATGGAAACGACATATTCAATTTAATATCAAGAACAGCTGTACAAGTAAAAAACACGAATAAATATTGATCAGACCAGGGCATTCACTATGTCAAAGTTCACTATTTCTGGCTCATGACATAAGCCTGCAGTCTATAACCCTAAAACTGTTATTAGTGACATAAGCTTACTATTATTAATAGAAGTAATGATAGAAATACTATGTATTTTTAAGCTTAGCTTACTAGTTTTGTTCAATACTTAGAACTAAAGTATTAAACATCGCTTTTTACTAACGTTATAGTAAGTTGTGTTTTAACGAAATGAAGGCGAAGCAGAGTTACACTCGTTATTATGACCTTTTATATATAAAAAATATATTATTCTTAATAGCTTACCGCAACTAAGCGACATCTAGTTTCTATAAATCTTTATATATTAGCCATTCAAATTATAAAATGTTTTATAATTTCGTAACGTGTTTTCAGAAAAATTCATCATTGGTTAATTTACTACCACGTGACGTTACGTCCTTGATGAAAGCACGTTTTATTTGTCAACTATCAGTGAAGATGACTATGAGAAATTTGTAGTAGCTATGCACCATCTGTTGTTTAGTGCTGGTTTTATTACTTGTCTGATTTAAAACGATAATTTTCGGTATACTACGATATACATTTTATTAAGTGCGGTACTGTTTTGGTATTCTGTTATTCTTTTTGGAAAGCTGTGCTCCTCGTTTTGCATGCTCAACGATCCTGTTCAAACATGTTGGTAAAAAAAGTACGTAAAAACTTATGTGTTATAAGTATGTGCTATAAAATTATTTGTAACAACTACTTCTACACTAAAATTAATTGATGAATGTAATAAAAAATTATCATTACAATATAAATTGTCAAGTCGATAAATAAATTAATATGCTACATTTTTTGAAGAATTTGATGTTTTTTCTGTGAAACAAAATCTTATTTAAAAATTATTTTTACTTTAACAAAATTGTTCATTTTTATAAAAAAGAAAAAAAAGAGGAAGCATTACAAATACTGGTCCATTTTGTACTTCATATGATGGATCTTGAGCTATTAAACAGTGGAAACTACTGTTTGTTTGTTTTGGAATTTCGCACAAAGCTACTCGAGGGCTATCTGTGCTAGCCGTCCCTAATTTAGCAGTGTAAGACTAGAGGGAAGACAGCTAGTCATCACCACCCACCGCCAACTCTTGGGCTACTCTTTTACCACCGAATAGTGGGATTGACCGAACATTATAACGCCCCCACGGCTGGGAGAGCGAGCATGTTTGGCGCGACGCGGGCACGAAACCGCGACCCTCGAATTACGAGTCGCACGCCTTACGCGCTAGGCCATGCCAGGCCCAGGGGAAACTATTGCTGTTGATACAACATTATTCTTATAAGACGTCTTGAACTTTAAAACTTATAATGAGAAACTTTGATGAAATAAAAAAATGTGTAGAGTTTTAATAATAGTACTAACACTTCAAACTGTTTGGATCATTTAAGTGTTAAAGATTAGTAGTATATGCCATTTTCCTTTTAACTATACCAATAGGTCCCTTATTGTTTCAAAACATTATGCTAGCTTATAAGTTGTTATAATACATCATAGCTTTATCTTTATACGTGGATAAGATTGTTTTTGTTTTTTGCAGTATCAAAGATTTATAAGATACTAGCAAAGATACGCGGCTTTACTTGTTTATATAATACAAATGATTATGTCAGTGTGTGTGTATTTGGAAACTACTACAGCTTAGAAGAACAGTAAAATATTATTTTAGTCATTTTTACTTTCTAGAAACATAAAAAGCCATAAAGAACGCAAACTAAGAATTATTTATCTTCAAATCACTTTATCAATACGTTAAATATTTCACATTTGCAATTTATATCATCATTTTCTGTTTCATTTTATAAGAATCTATTACATTTTTTTACCGTTGCATTGCTGCAGGTTAGACAATATTTGTTGTTTTTCATTTAATAACATAATAATTATTATAATATATCAAATTCTAATTTACAAAAAAGCCAGTAGGTTTTTGGTAATAATACGTTCCAACAATGGCTATTATATGATGTTGCCTAGCAATAAAAGTATAACCTAATATTGTTGTTAGGGGTCTGTGTAGTGAAAGTATAAAATGACTGTATAGACGACAAAATTAAAAAAAGCACAAAAATATTGTTTTCTGGAGTTACGACGGGCACACATACACAGACACGCGCGTGCGTATTTGTCTGTCTGTGATTTCTATTTGTAATACAGGAAACCACATTATTTCTATGTAGTTTTTCATTTTAAAAAATGCACATGCGCATGCGCATATGTATATGCACGTAGATAGGTAACAATACCCAAATGCCCAATCTGAGAATCCACTTAATATTGGTGCAAGGTTTCAGGTTTGTAGGTTTTTTGCACTTGGAGCTATAGTGGCCACATATTCCTCTCTATGCAGGTTCCCCGCTAGTACAACGGTAAGTCTACGGATTTTCAAAGCTAAAATCAGGAGTTCAATTCCCCTTGGTGAACTCAGCAGATAGCACGATGTGGCTTTTTTATATGAAAACACACACACATCCTTTCAATGTGGATTTTTGCATGCTTACCTCACAAAATGATGAGCACGCACATGGACTTATTGATTAAATTGATTTTATGAATTTTCTTACTGTTGATAGATATTTGAAGAAATCGCAGCTTTTGAGCTGCTTTTTCTCTCCTGAAACACTTCTTTGTTGGTACGATATTTTGATGGCTAATTCCACGTATCAAACTCATATCGTGTAAGACATTGTGTCCCTATGTTAATATTGCATAAGGTATATGCACACACATACACAAATATATTTATGTATACCAATGCCTTTATGCGAGATTAGAAATGCTGCCGAATAAGTAACCGTTCACAAGTAGATCATAAATATCAGATGAAACTACTTTGCTTTTAAGCCCCAGTTTTGTGTACTTCATAATGCTTGCATACCAGAGATTGAAGAATTGTACCTGTGATGAATTTGCTGTTATATATCCATTTTAATATCAATGTGTTTAAGTTAAATACACATTTAAAAAAGCGTGTAACTTACACTGTTAAATGTGTATCGCTACATTCCTGCCCATTAACTAAATTTATAGAAGATTCTCGTGTGTAAGAATCAGCATTATATGTTTTATAAAAGCACTAGAGTATCATTAGTATTGTTGGGCTAGCTGAAATTCTCAGAATCTCGCTTAAACGCTTATAAACCAATGCGACGCGCCAAGAAACAGTATATAATGCTGGTTTGCCACAATTAGTATACTGTAAGCTTTATCTATAACTGTTATTAACGCTTATTAATCGGGAAACTTCAAATATTGACCATGAAGGTTTATAGATTTCGAACATTACAAATCGTTTAACTTAAGCGGATTAACGTCGGATGTTAATATTTTTTTACGAAGTTATTATATACCTTCAGCTATGTAAAACTCACGTGCGATCAACGAAGAACAAGCAAGCTCCCCGTTAAGTGAAGTGTACTGATATTAATTCAGAGTTAATTAGCTCATCGTGAAGCTTCAATAAAATATTCAGTTCCAGACCAGATAGAAGATTCAACATTGTTTGCATATAAATCATTATTTGTAATAACTGTTACTGCCCCCAGTGGCATAGGGACATGTCTGCGGACTTGTACTGCTAAAAACCAGATTTGAATACCCCGAGCAAAAATAACCTATTGTGTAGCTTTGTTCTTAATGTCAAATAAATAAATAATAACCATTATTATCAATGTTATGGTCAATCCCACTATTTGTTGGTAAAAGAGTAGCCCTAGAGTTGGCGGTGGGTGGTGATGACTAGCTGCCTTCCCTCTAGTCTTACACAGCTAAATTAGGGACGGCTAGCGCAGACAGCCCTCGTGTAGCTTTGCGCGAAACTCAAAACAATATTTATACTGTTTCTGTTTTAAGGATGACAGCCTCATAAATGACCTTCCACATGTTCAGTAAAAGAGGTTTTTGTGAGGCAGACCTATCATCACAAGACTATTTTTCTAATCAAATAATGAAGGTTTAGATTAGTCACTTGCATCAGTTTAACTACATTAGCAAGTATTCCTGGTCCTAAGGTGCAAACTAATCATGGTTAAATTTGGAATAGAGAATTGAGATATTAGAGTATTTAAAATTTACAGTGTAATGAAAAAATAACAATTAGGTTTTAAAAACTTATAAAACATTAATTGTTAAGTGTTAGGATTGTACAAAGGAAACCCTTAAGAAAGTCATGCAACTATGATTTTCATAAGCAGTAGGAGGTGTAATTACCTAATGCGCATGATGCATAATAAATTGGAAGACATTATATATAATAGTTGAGTACTTTTCGAAGATTTGACGTGTTCATCTGCTGAGGGAAACTGCTGAAGTGTTATAAATTATTTGAAAAGTATACTTTTTTGTGCTAAGTAACCAGTGCACCCTGCACACAAATTATCGCATGTTATTTTACTGCCAGTAGTTAAGCTTACGAAGACATTTTTATGGAATAATTAGTCCAGTTGAATCTATAAGAGTTGAAGTGTTAACTGTCCCATTGAGTGTCTGATCTGCTAATAGTGCAATGTAGCGTTCACTTGGATAGGAAATCTGTTAATCAGTCAAAAGTCCATAAAGAACGTTGTTGTAAAACATCCAAATAACCTAGGTCGACAGTTGAACATCTTGGCAGATACCCCTCGTGCTGTGGAGGAATTCCAAATGAAGTCGAATATCGTTAGTGAAGGCTCTACTTAAAATTCGTAGATCGTATGGGCTTAAACTTACAAAACTCTTTAACACCATTCCTCATTTGATCAACTTAAGGAAATGAAAATGAAACTTGTAATTAAGTTTTTTTTTAAAGGGTGTTCAAGTTCTCATATGATTTTTAATAAAATAAAACATGTGGATGAGTACTGTTCCACTAGACTTGGTTTATAGGTGTTGTGAATTGGTAGTTTTTCTAATAATATATAGAAATACAGTACAAGCATTGAGTTGCTTGGACCTCCATGAAATATAGTACGAGCTTAAAGTTCCTGAGTATGTTATAGACATCTTTTAGCTTGTGTTTATTGGAAGTTTCGGAAAACCTGTCCAATCAGCCATTATCCTAAGTTTTGCATCATTCTTGAACTCACCGATCTCGTTAAACGATTCACAGAATCTATTATTCCTGGTCTTGATTGATTTCTACTCTCTAGTATTTGAAGTCTCACACCAAAATTCTAATAGACGTGATGTAGATGGTAGCAAATTTCTAATGGTTCCTTCACGAAGGACTGTGATACTTAGTATGAAAATCAGGTGCCACTCAACAAGTGATATTGGTGAGTCGAGAGCAGAGGAAATATTCTTCAGTGAAGCTGCTAATGCTAGTTTGAATGATTGTGAGGACTACTTTGTATAATGTTGTTAGTTATTACGTGTCCTAGCTTTCAATGAAATGTAATACGTGGCTAGATTTTTTAAAAGACAAATACAAGTGAAGTGTGCATCAAAGTGCTTATTTTTGTGGGTCTGAAGTAATGCTTAGTTTATATAATAATCGAAGTCAGTGCTTGATCTGTTTATTACTGCAGAGAAAACCTTTAGATCAATAAGAACACCTTATTACATGAATATAATGTAAAAAAGTAAAACTTGGTGCGAATCATACTAGGATCACATATCCGTATAAAGAATGATAAGTATTCTCACCCTGATTCATTCAGTTGTCAGCAGGGATCAGTAAAGTATTACCATAGTGTTGAAATTTACATTCTGTAATGGCATGAAAGAATTAGTCCCATAAAATGGAAAGAATGAAAAATATTCTCTTGTCCTAACACTTTTACACAGTACTATACTTTAAGAAGGTACTTCTCACGATAACCATAGTTAATGATGTTGCTTTATTATTATTATTTTACACAATATGAATTACTTTTTAACTTCAAATTTTACGTACAGTGAGATTATTATAAGAGTTCGCAGTTCAGAGCATTATGTTACATGTATAGTGTAACATCACACCAAAACATGCATTACTGAGGCAGCTCTCGCGAAATATTGTGGATAATCTGTTTCGGTGTTACTGTGCGCAAACATCTAACACTTGCAATGGTTCTACAGAACATATAACACAGAGGTCAGTCATTACGAAGTAGAAGAAACCAACACAAGTGTACGTGAATGCAGCAATACACGTTATGTTACCCTGTGTCTAGATTGGCTGGTTTCAATTGGTTTTAAGGCTCTTCTGTCAATTTGGAAAATTATTCTTAAAAGTTCGATCATGCTCAAGTGTTGAAGAAAATGGATTTGATCCAATATACTGATTCTGTATTACATTTCTTAGGAAGACTGAAACCAATGGTCTGCCAATATCTTATGGATTGAGAAAGAAAACTTCTCCTGTTTTGGAAAGGTTAACACAAGCAACCGAAGCTAAAACTAATCCACGTGTAGCATTTCCTACACACTCACATACGTCCAAAATGCTAAGGTGACAATATGCTGTGGTTTCACACAGTTATTGGGTCACACTTTTTTGAAGAACGACCATCATATGGACTGCAGACATGTACAGCCATTGTTGTAGAACACTCGTGCGTTGCTCGTATTCAATGTGATTCTATACTGCAGCAACAAAATGTGATAGACACTACAGTATTCACGTACCGAAGTGTCCCTGCACATCCCGATAACCAGGTGAAACACATCTTGTAAACATATTTTAAGGACATAATAATTTCACACCACTCTCATTATGAATAGCCATCTAATCTAGCGAACCTGGCAACAGCTGATTTCTGGTTGTGAGAGTACAAGCAGTCATGTGTCTATCGTGGGAATCCTGACATAATTCCACACTTCAAGGATTCAAAATATTCAGGAACTGACCAGCATATTGGATGAGATGTACGCTATTGCTGTAATGACACATTTTGAACAGTTGCTGAACCTCTGGCGGCAACAAGTGACAACAGTGACATTTGCATCCTCATGGTAATCTCAATATTACTGTCATATTTAATATTCCTATGCCATATCATTTATGAGATATCACGCGTTGAACTGCGCACCTTTATAATCATCCTGTATATTCACATTAGGCGCAGCTCAGTTCTTCTCTCACCCATTAGCAATAGTGTAAGTTACAAAGTGAGAAAACTAACAAAATACTTTTGCTATTCCAGTCGTGGAAGTGTTATAATGTAACAATCAATCCCACTATTCGTTGATAATAGGGTAAGCCAAGGGTTGGCGGTGTGTGGTGACAACTAGCTGCCTTCACCATAGTTTTACACTGCTAAATTAGGAAAGCCTAGCGCAGATAGCTCTCTTGTAACTTTGAGTAAAATTAAAAACAGACTATCCAAAGACTTAGTACTTAATAAGTTCACGATATAGTAACTAACAACTTATAATTACAGCGCAGATATTTCTTGTGTATATTAGCGCAAAATTAAAAACAAACAAACAAAATGAATATAACTATAAGAGAAAAACGAAAAAATAAGAGAGCACAGTTGTACATTGAATCAGTGATCGGTGTTGTAACAAGGGTGAAATTAGAAATGAATAATTAAAAGGTGTGGAAGAAAAAAATGAGACACAGAATAATTAAGAAACGGTTACTTAACATAACATGGGGCTGAATGCCGAGAATGAAGTGTGATGTAGTTTCATAAATCATATAGAGTGACATGGAGTAACAACTCCAGAGAAAGATAAACACCGAACAGGGATTTACAACATAGGCTGTAATATTAAGGACGTTGAAAGTTTTATCATTAGTCCTGACGTGTTTATTAATATCAACTTCCTATTAGAGCAAGCTACCTGCTTAGATCGAAACTGAAATTCAGATTCAACCCGGCACAAGTAATGACTTAAGCTGATTAGATATACGTTTCTTACATTAATATTTATAAAGCTTAAAACGCATTGTTTCTTTGGTTGAGTATTCTCGCTGTTTATTTTCGGCCGTAATCCCAGTAATATATCTCAAGTTTCTGCAACTGTAAAAGATTTAGGTTAGTCCTAAATACATACACTAAATAACAATGCAGTCTTTATAACTGCAAGTATAATAATAAAATTTAAATGTGTGTGTGTGTGTTTTCTTACAACAAAGCCACATCGGGCTATCTGCTGAGCCCATCGAGGGGAATCGAACCCCTTATTTTAGCGTTGTAAATCCGTAGACTTACCGCTGTACTAGCGGAGGACAAATATATAAGAAACATATTAAAATTATGTGTACTAAACATATAAGTTAATACTGTTAATGAAACTAACTAGACATAATAGAGTATATACTACCTAAGGAACAATATGTATATGGCAATAAGCATATACAAGTTATATATCACAGCAAAGAACAGTAATAAGTAGTCATTAAAATTATATTTACGATAGTATATAGATAGCACTTCAAACAAATAGCCAAGAAAGGAACAGAATTATATAAAAAAACTGATAAATAAAGCTAAAGTACAAACTATATCATGGATGAAATAAAATACATCATAGAACGAGGTGCCTGTGAAAAAGTGGAATATTTAGGTTCACTGACATCCGGCAGAGAAGTCCCAAAGCATCTGTGAAACGTAGGGTTAAGACTGTTAAGCAAAGAATAAACTGAACACGGATGAGAAAAGAAAACAAAAAATTACAAGAGTAGCGGGAAACATAAAAGTCCTTTATATTCACACTAGCGTCAGCTGAGCGGGCGTTTTCTTCTGTCTCGTCTGGTTGCTGGGATTGAGCCCTACAAACCAAGAGACCGTGAATAAAATGAACCAAGAGCAAGAACAGTTTCAAGGAGATCTAGACTTCAAGAAACAGGACAAGAACAACAAAACTAAGCGGAATTTAGTTTGAAGGAGGCGAGAACAACCTGAAAGTTTCTGGCTCTCTCCTATAGAACAATCCCCTGCAACACCGCACGTGAAAAATATTTAGAACCGTTCTTATATATATTTAAGTTATAGTGCATGGATTACATTTCGTATAGTTGTACTGACGGAAAGCTACGAAAGAGGTCGCAACATAACAATGAAAATATCTAATTTATGTACCCTTGTTGTTTAGCGAAACAAAACACGTTAGGTATATCAGAAGTCCGTGGGTTACCACTTCAACACGCAAGTCTTAAGTCAAGCCAGATTTTCTGTAATGTGTGTTAAAAAAAATGTAATCTTCCAAGAAATATGTACAAGAGAACAAAAACACTTAAGATGTAAAAACAAGAGTTGCATTATGTATTCTTGTATGAAATATTTAGTGTATCTTTACGATCTTGAGACATCCATTCAACAAGAATGACATAGGTACTCGAAGAAACTGCATGGAAACCTAGAAAAACATTGCTTGGATATAAATGAGTAAAGGATATATTCTATACTAGTTATGAAAGGAGTGAAGTTCACGAGTATTTCAATAATTACAAAAAAATGATCCCCAGGGTACCAGAAACATACCATTTATCATAAAATTTAGAGACGGCTTGAATGATAAGGAAAAGAAACATTATTACATGATGATGACATAAGCTTGTCACAATGTTGTATAATAATGTTTCTTTCACTACAACAATACATACCTGTGTATAAATAATTTATTTTTCTCGTAGACTTTAGCTTATCTTAGCCCATTTCAACTGAAAACATTTGGTGTTGAGCGAAAGGCTTCATGGACAGTGACTTGTGACTAAAAAAAACAATAGTAAAACGTAAGACTGAAGGGGTGACTTGAAATAAGTTATCGAGGAATTAAAAAATAAATAATTTTCAGATTCTAAACGTATAAATATACTTAAGAGAATTGTAACAAACTGATATGATTGATAGTCGTTATGACTTACATTACTTTATAAATTATTCACAAATCAAAAGAACCTTACAGTTTGACTTCAAAGACGCCCTCTAACGATTATATTGAATAAAGCGACCAAAAATAAGATATACAAGGATGAAACTATGCATAACTACAGTAACGAAAGTATTGTGTTATTATTAATACGACTTTTATTTTTTATATATCCACCATGATTTTTCTGTGAATATATAGATGGAAAGAAAATTGAAAACTTTAAAATAATATTAGAAGTATAGTCGATAACTTATATTATTTTCAAACATAGTTTTTTGTGCATTGAAGTTAAATGTACTTCTTTTTTTATTAAATAATAATAAAGTATATTAATTATAATACACCTTATTAGACTTCCATAAACTATTCGATGTTAAGAACTGTATTCAACATGTTGTGTATGCATGTAGTGTGTTAAAAAAATCTGAAATGCGCGATTCGTATGAATTAACGGCTCTGCCAGTATAAGACTGTACTTACATATAATAACTTACTCATCGTTATCTATATATGTAAGTTACTTTCTCTTTTATGTTGTAAGTCTGTTTCTAATCGTTAAGTTGATACCTTTTGATATAAAATATCTTTAAAAGAGCTATAGGCAAGCACTAAAACACTTAAAAAGTCCTAGGTTTCAGAACACTTTAACAGTAGTGGACCTAGTTTGGGTCCTGAAGGCTGCAGTGTTTCGTAATCGTCTTCGACTCTGTTTTTACATTTGCAAACTTTGAATTTGTATCTGCAATTCATTCACGTATGAGCTCGAGGTTCGAGTGTAAGCGGTTTAACAGCTATCACGTAGACACACGTTCTTTTTTTTTTTTTTGCAAATCCTTACGCATGCGTACTTTAAACTTTTACAAACTGTCACGTACACATTTCCGAACATTATTCACTGTCTCGCAAATCGACATCAGTTGCGACCCACACCCATTACTTGTCACAATGCACTTTCTGCGGAATATCTCCTAGCGTCATTAGTGGAAAACTTTATCGTGTTAATCAGGTCACCAAGTCATTAACGAATCAACTAAAAGGGAGAGTTTTCAGGGAGGATGAAATGATATTTCTCTGTTAGAGCGTAAAGTGAAGAGAATCTAGCATAATTTAGATTTTTGTAGAATTCCTGAAAAAAAAATCTCAAATGAAACACGTTATTACTTGAGAATAAACTCAAAGTGAGTAGTTAGGACAGAATAAAATGTTCTAACTTTTCAAATGATCAAAAAGAGACTACAACACTTTCACAAAAACAGACAACAACACTTTTACGAAATTGCGGTGAAACTTTGTCATCTTAACAAGTACTTTATCTCTAACAGAATTCTTCAAACATGAAAACTCGATATTGTGGCCGAACCTGATGCGATTAGGCTTCCATAAGCTATTCTATGTTTAAGGTTGTGCATATTTTGTGTATACGTATAATGTGAATACATCATTTAGCTCTAGAAACACAAGCAACAATTATTCGGTGTGAGTGCTGTTTCCCGAACGACTACTGAATTTCAGTTACGTAGACTCTTGACTACAATGAAATAAGACTGAATATGCTTAATACTTACTTAATCTCAAGCTATATAGTCCCCATTAGTACAGCGTTTTGTCTGCGGACTTATAACGCTAGAATCCGGGTCTCGATACCCATGATGAGCAGAGAATAAATAGCCCATTGTGTAGCTTTATGTTTAATTTCAAACAACAACTATATATATATGTTAATCGTACTTTTAATCAATGTTTATATAAACAGGTATTGTTAAACTAAACTTGCATGTATGTGGCCACAAGGTGAAGAGGATTTTGTGAATTACGCTTTAAATAGTATTTGTATTTAAACACAAAAATACACAATGAGTTTTCTGTGCTGTGAATATTATGGTTTTTAGCCTTATGTGACTTCAGACTTATCACTGATCCACTTGGAGAGTAAATACAGAGCAAACTGTTACTTGTAAAATAATTGCTCGGTTGATACTTTGAAACTGTATTAAAGGTATGCTGATAAAGTAGAGTGGTTTCAACTAAACAAAGATACTTAACTAGTACAAATGCATTATTTTGACTTGGACTTAAATTAGATTTTGAACTTTTTTAAAATCTGTTGTTAAACTATGTGATAAAGAACTGTAAATAGAATTTGTTTAAAATTTTCAATTATTTGCTCTTTGAAAAGTATTAATTTTTACGTAAATTAACTTATCACGTTAGAGAATGATGATGTTTTGGGTTGTCCTTTATTAACAAGGCCCGGCTCGGCCAGGTGGTTAAGACACTCGACTCGTAATCTGAGGGTCATAGGTTCGAATCCCCTTCACACCAAGCATGCTGGCCCTTTAAGCCGTGGGAGCGGTATAATGTGGCGTTCAATCCTACTATTCTTTGGTAAAAGAGTAGCCCTAGAGTTGGCGGTGGGTGGTGATAACTAGCTGACTTTCTTCTAGTCTTACACTCCTAAATTAGGGACGATTAGCGCAGATAGCCCTCGTGTAACTTTGTGCGAAATTTAAATCAAGCCACACCTTTATTAACAACAAATGAATAAGGTGCTTATTTGTCATAAAACATCATAACTAACATTACGTTCGTGGATCATTTATTGATGAAAACTAAAGTTATAAAATTATTCAAATAATACTCTATATATTTCAGAAACTCTAAGCAGGAAATACGATGACAACAGGAATAAAGTTAATTATTCTCTGCACATTTGTACATAATGAATTAGGTACTGTAGGACCAATGAGAATTTATATTAAAGTTTTCTGACAACTGCGAACGTCCCTTGTAGACACGGTTTTCTCCATTAACCTACGTATTTAGCTGTGGTATATTCAACGTATACTAACTTCAGACTGTTCATCAGTCCTGTGATTGTAACGTATTAATATAACGCGAATCTAATGTTACTTCTCTAATAAACTGGAGAAATAAACCTGCTCCGATGAAGTTGGTTTAAAGAACAACCATGTTATGAATATTTATATACTAAGAACTTAGCCGAAATTTAATTGTGTGGGCTTAACTTACTCAGAATGGTTTGTGTTAGCTTATATTTAACGATGTTAGGAAGCCAGAAAACATAAGCACCAATTGTTGATTCACAGTTGGCTGTCTACAATCTAAACACAGATTACTGATTCACAATTGTCTATCTACAATTTCATGAAACCAAGTCTATCGCAGGCAACAGACCATTTTGAATTGTAATTCGATTTAGAGAGATACTAGTCTATTCCACCTGGATTAATTATTGTATATACGAGGTTTTTAGTAACATTTGTAGACGATGTAATTTCTAAATAGATTGTTAGTCATAGGCGTAAGGCAATACGAGCTCTTGCAAAATTAGTAAGTGTGTCCACTTTGCAGGGACAGCAATCTCTTGGGATTACCTTGGTTTATACCATAGAAAGCCTAGATACTGAAGTGTGCTCTGTTTGTGAGCTTTTACTTAGGATGAATTAGGGTAGGAAACCTGAAGGAGTTATCCAAACAGAGTCACCAGGACAAATGTTGAGTTTTCGCTGTTTATGATTCAGTTTTATAAATCAAAATTCCAGGCATAATCAAATTACAAATAACAGCAAAAAACAAACAAACATCAACAACAAAAACCAATAAAAACAGTTCTTTTGAAATCAAATTCGAACTTCTTAGCAAGTCGTACAATAAAAGACCTAATGTGTAGTATATCACAGCACGTGAAATGTGTTACAGATATTTTCATTTTTTCAAAAATCGGTTTCTAAATCCACGTGTACATATGTGAACGTAGAAAACCCTCAACAGAGAAGAGGATTTTAGTGTGTTTTTAAACAGTAGAAATATGAATAAGGGGCTTTTAAAGTATCAAAGGGAATAGAAATGACAAGTTGTTAGGCCTATCTTGTAATTAATTCGCTCATCCACCTATCCCTGGATTCATTTCACCACAAACAGAATGAGTTTCAGATGATTTGACGTTTGTTCGCGTTCCCTAATCCGGTGGTCATAGAAATATTACCATATGTACAAAATATTACTTCTCTTTCTCTCTTGAACTCATCAACTTGAAGCCTTCTGTTTCTAACTCGTACATGATTAATGGTGCTCATGGAATATAACCAAATTATCTCACTGAATACTGTTTTCGTGTTTATTAATTAACTTGAACGGCCCATGCTGATAATAGAACAATATATCAGAAATTGCTTAACACACCAAACATTATTCAATATTATAATCTGTTAAAACTACTGAGTAGAAAGGAACGTAATATTATCTATTTTATTAGTAAATGATATCACGAGCAACCTTCTGTTCATAACATGCACGGAGTAGCATCTATAATCTTCACGAATGAATTTAACATTTTTTTTTCTCAATCATCGTAAAAACTCTCGTTCCGTATTATTTTTGTACTGCTTAATTTCTTTAAGTGCGTATACAATGTATATGATATGTCAGTTACCGTAAAATATCTCATTGCGTATTATTTTTGTATTGCTTAGTCTCATTAGGTGAGTATACAATATATATATATATATATACATATATGTCAGTCATTGTAAAATATTTCGTTCCGTAATATTTTTAAAAAGTTTGAATACTGTATATTGTTTACTTTTGTTGCAACGTTTGTTTCAAAAATCACAGTTGAATATAAAAACAGAATTGATTTTCTTTCAACTCGTACAACCAGCATATTTAATGAAATGCGGACAACAGTCTTTATATATATATTTATTTATTTTTAATTACTAAAGATATAAACATAACTTTGCTAATTGAGATAATTAGAATCCGTAAAGAACAAAGTTCATACAAACTCTTATAGTCCTTTAAAACATTCTAAGCCAGGACTTTCTACATATATCTTTCTTACATAAGGCTAACCCCCGAAGACATCCTCGATGAAGTGTGTCTCTGGACTTTCATCATCAGTGTGTACTTTTAATGATGTTAGAATGCCACTTAACTGAGATCCTTAATGTCATAACTATCTATACTAAATTGTATTCGACTGCTATAAACTAAGATCTTTTGCATTACATCTTTGGTGTAGTGAAATAGGGAGAGACATGTACACCACAGCGCCAGGTTCGGGGGGCTCCATCTTAACAAACAATTTACCCAGAATGTATCTGTTCCCATAAGATGAAGGTTCATTAAAATGTTTTGTTATGCTTGACATAAGATATTAGTATATTATTAGAAATATTATGCTTAGGGAGTTCCCTTGGTTTTCAGTGTTGTATTGATTAAAATATTCTGACATTTCATATTTGATAAGAAGTTTAGTATTTTTGTAAACGCCTGACAATTTGAGGTCCTATTTTTCAAGCTGTCGACGTATTTTGAAGGACCAAGTAAATTTACCTCGATGTATTCGTCCTCTAATAAAACTAATTGGGAGAGCTGTGGTACATTTTTATATTAATATAGATTATATTATGCAACATACTGTTATATGAACCGGAGATATTAATTAGCTAACAATCAAAATTAATAAAGAATGAACCATAACTTCCATACGCCTTGTAACGGACAAATGAATCAGTCATGTGATACATGCACGTGCTCATGTCGGAAGGGTATTTGTTAGTTTGTTAGTCATCCCCACGGACTTTATTTTAGTTATCTTCTTTTACCGCAAAGTTCCATTAAGTTATCTTCATAACTCATTTTATAACTCCTTATAGCGCTGTAGTTGTTCATAAAGATGGTTTATTATTATATATAGAAGGTTTTATACGAGAATTGTGCTCAATAATAGGTACAGCAAGCGGGTATTCATAACTTACTTGTCGTGAATTGCCTTACGTAGTTATTTGTTGATTCTCTATTTTAGAAGTTGATGTGATTAATTACTACGGTAAGCTTATATTGCCTGTTGAATTAAGGCCTTACCTGTTTACAGATACAAGGAATGTAATGGGACATATACAACAAGTATTCATCAATGCCAAGTTCACTTAAATACTTTCACCTTAACCTCAGTGCTTTATTTTGAACACTGCACTAAGCTATAATAACCATTACAAAGTAGGCTTACATAAATGAGTTACTTTAGTGAAGAACTAATTTTGTTTTAAATAAATATCTCTATTTAGCTAATAAATCCCTTTTCATTACATTACCTGCTTTTCTGTACCCTGTATCACTGTTCCTTATTCGACCAACATTTTGTCTTTTGAAGATCAAATAATTTTGAAAATATGGTGAGTTACAGTACAATGGTAGGTACTGGTCTCATACGAGGTTATAAATTAGAATGTAAAAGTCTAAATGGCAAATGGATTTCTTTTTTTGGGGGATCGCCAAATTATGTTTTGCCCCTGGGTGTTAGACACCCTTACTACGTCCCTGCATTACATAAATATATTTCAAATATTGTTATGATTGCAGAACTGAGGTTTTTAACACCATATAAGTGTATATATTAAATGATTCTAGACTGCCACAGGCTGGAATCTTCTGAATCACACAGGCATGCATTAAAGGACGATAGACTTTCCCAGCATGAATATCTTTAGCATTACTTAAGTGTGTATATTAAGCTATGCTAAACTGAGGTCTTAAGCATAATTTCATACTTCCTACCTTATAAGTGTATATCCTGATGACAGAATCCTGGAGATCACTTCCGGAAAATTTAAACTTTAAAAGCAAGGAGTTCCTGAATTATGCGGCTATCACTGAGTAATTTGACACTTTATTGAAACCTACCCTTTCAAAGTTAGCTTTTATTAAACGTAAATAAATACACTTTTGGACGAGGCTGAACTCTCTCCATACTTAATATACGGTCATGAAGCGAGAGAGGGCGTTGTATTCATCAGAGTCACTAATTTCTATTATTCTGTTTTATTGCTGCTTAAAACGTTCAATAAAATGCGCTAATTATGATGCAGTAACCTCAAATAGAATTTTATGATGATGGTGATGGAAATACTTCTATCTATTAGGTCTCTCGTTACAACTTCTGTGAAAAATTATGATCATTAGTGAAGAAATGTAGAGCCAGTCAGTTGTGAAAGACTGAAGGGAAAAATTATAGCTAACCAAAAATGTGATATTTCTAGTTTAAAGAATAATACAGTTAGATCCACAGAATATCTGCAGTATCATGGAATTAATGAACAAAAATAGGCGGAAAGAAGTTTGTATAACTAGAAGAGATCAGTCAGTAGAAGTGGTAAATTGTAGTATTACTTGATTGAACAGTTTAGAGATCAGAAAAGTATGTGTTGGCAGAATCAAAAATAAATTCAACAATAATTTCAAAAAGGAAACAGAAAACAAACAATACGTTTGGCTAAATTAATTCAATGCAGTAAAACTAAATTTGAATAAAAGTGCAATTGGAATTGAACGAAAAGAAAAACATATAAAAACGCCAACCTTTTCGACGGTAAGACAAAGAAAACCATTGACTTCGTTGATTTGTTTTTTAAGCTCAATTCCTTTCTCTGATGTCGCACAAATGATTGGTAATACGATCTATAAATCTCAGCTTGGGAAACATCAGCAACACTAAAGTTTTGTCTCGCCTCCCTACACGTAATAAACAGAAAGTAAGTCTTTCATTCGGGAAGTTTGTTTGTTTTGAAATTTCGCACAAAGCTACTCGAGGGGTATCTGTGCTAGCCGTCCCTAATTTAGCAGTGTAAGACTAGAGAGAAGGCAGCTAGTCATTACCACCCACCGCTAACTCTTGGGCTACTCTTTTTCCAACGAATAGTGGGATTGACCGTCACATTATAACGCCCCCACGGCTGGGAGGGCTAGCATGTTTGGCGCGACTCGGGCGCGAACCCGCGACCCTCAGATTACGAAGCGCACGCCTTAACGCGCTAGGCCATGCCAGTCCCTCATTCGGGAGGAAAAAAGGTGGTTAAGACAAGTAAAAACGGTGTCTGCTTTCGAGAGTGCTTGGTTAAGATTGAATTTCGCATGGTTATGATGACGTCACGGGCCCAGCATGGCCAAGTGGGTTAAGGCGTTCGACTTATAATCTGTGGATCGCGGGTTCGAATCACCGTCGCACGAAATGTGCTCGCCCTTTCAGCCGTAGGGGAGTTATAATGTTATGATCAATCCTATTATTCGTTGGTAAAAGATAGCCCAAGAGTTGGCGGTAAGTGGTTATGACTAGGCGCCCTCCCTCTAGTCTTACACTGCTAAATTAGGGACGGCTAGCGCAGATAGCCCTCGAATAGCTTTACGCGAAATTTCAAAAAACAAAAACGACGCCATCTAATGGCCAAGCAGTATGTGTGCGAACTTAATCCGCTGGAAACCGGGTTTCGATAATCGTGATGGGCAAAGCACAGATATCTCCTTGTGTAGCTTTGTGCTTAATAACAGACAAACAGACAGGCAAGCTAATGAAGGAATCAGGTATCCATGTCAAATAAAATATACTGTATAATGGAGAGCAAAGTAATGCCAGGAATCTATCACTTCGTTACAATGTAGAGACGAAGAAAATGTAAAGTATTACGTAACAAGACATTAATCATCTGTAAATTTGGCTTTTTGGAGACCTTAAGTTACCGATGTCTTCCGAATCAAACACTGCATTACAAGCTTGCGCTAAGCTTGATAACCTGAATACAATGCTTTATTTTTTATTTTTCGTAGTAAAAAAGCTTCTTTTGCCGTTGGTGTCATTATTTTAATTTTTATATCACACCGAGCAGATGCCACACTCATATTTTGATGATAATTTAATTATAAATCTTAGACAATGCAGCCTGATATCTGGTTGCGAAACTATAAATCTTTTCACTGTTAATATGACAATTCTCTACAGGTCTTACGTGGCGTAATAGTTAGCATACCTAGGTTGTAAAGCTGAAAATTTATGGTTTGCAACTCATTAAATCAGGTATGTACTTCCTCACTTTCTCTTTAGTCAATCAGTTCAAAGTTAGATACCGTTGGCCTGGCGTTCGATTCGTAATCTGAGGGTCGCAGATTCGAATCCCCGTCGCACGAAACATGCTCGCCCTTTCAGCCGTAGGGGCGTTATAATGTCACGGTCAATTCCACTATTCGTTGGTAAAAGAGTAGCCCAAGAGTTGGCGGTGGGTGGTAATGACTAGCTGTCTTCCCTCTAGTCTTACATTGCAAAATTAGAGACGTCTATCGCAGATAGTCCTGGTCTAGCTTTGAGTGAAATTCAAAAACAAACTAGATACGGCTATACGCAGATAGCCCTTTCTGTTGCTTTGCAAAAAAAACATACAAATATGAAGGATGTCCACAAAAATTTTAATAAACTTATATTTATAGTTTTTGTGACATAGGATGGTGATTTGTTTTTGGTGTCTCCTGGGAAGAAAGCACATCATTGCCAAAAGCGAAGGTGTTACATTGATTTACACAAACACGGGAAACGAATGATCAATAAACGCTGTACACGTGTCGAATCACGATCTTTGAAGCAGCAAGGATTACTTGAGAAAATTAAAATAACTTGGAGATTATTTAGATAAAATCGTTTTAGTAATTTATGGGTAAACACAGAATAAAATCTCAGTTTTATCGATATAAATTGTTGTAGCTTCATGAACGCGAAGAAATTATTTATGTATGATTTCTTTTTTAATTTACCTTTTAACTGTAGTGTTAATAACGGTCACTGTCTGTAAAAGGGCGTCTTGTTGTGATACGAGATAACTGCATTATATGGTTGTGTTATATTTCAACTAAAACTTTCTCGTATTTACACAGTACTTTATGACTTCCAAAGCTGCGTGAAGTTTTTTTTTATGTTAAGACCCGGCATGGCCATGTGGTTAGAGACGCTTTGCTTGCAAACTGAAGGTCGCAGATTCAATTTTCCGTCACACCAAACACTTTCACCCTTGCTGCCGTGAGGGCGTTATTATGTTCGGTCAATTCTACTATTCATTGGTAAAAGAGTTTGCGGTGGGTGGTAATGACTATCTGCCTTCCCTCTAGTCGTATACCACTAAATTAGGGACGGTTAGCGCGGATAGCCCTCGTGTAGGTTTGCGCGAAATTTAAAATTAACAAAAAATAGGATAACTATATTCAAAGTAAAAGTAAAGACGACCCTGTCATTACTTCAAATTTTATTTTACTTTTCTTTTACCAAAATACAGCTTTTACAATTGTGAAATTTAACCTGTAAGCGATTTCCGTTTCGTTTTAGTTATGAAAAGCGATGGCTCTTTTTTAATTCTTTTGCTTCAAAACTATGTGGAATCATTCAGGCGTGATATAGATATAGTCCTGTGTTATAATTCCGATAAATGCTGAGCTAGAATATATTCAGCTCAACTGACGTGTTCTCTTCAGTTTTAAAGTGACGTCTGAACTGTGTCTGTCAGCAAGCTGCCCGTTAACAATTAGTGTTTCTCAGGAAGAAAAAAAACGTGAACTTTCCTATTTCTGATTAAGTAAACTGTTAATTAATTATGACTAGTCATTATATGATAACTTAAGATCGGATATTGCTCACAGTCACGCGATTATTTATATAAAAGTGAAATACTTTAAGACTAATTAACTTTCGGATTCATTTTTTCTGTATAAATGATCGGCTTAATTGTTAGGTTAAACTATGTGCCTCCGTATCTTCTTAAAATATGTATTTTAAAACTTACTGCTTCTGAGATTTTCTAAAGTAATTCGTTGTTATATGTGGAGAAAAGCAAGAAAACCTGAACGTTCACGTATTTCAACGCATGACAACATTGCAGCGTAGCACATATAACTAAACCTTTCAATCTATAAGCTACTCTTTACGACACTTTGTATAATGCTCACCTATAACATTTTGATTAGTATTACAGCTATAAAAATCTTCGTTACGAAAGAAAAACTCTTAAGTGTCCAGTGCGTTGGCCGCATTGCCAGCTGTATATTGTGTCTGCAATTTTCCCGGTAATAATTTTATTATATATACCAGTATCTTTAATACACAATACTGTAACAACAAACTTTTATGCCTATGTAGTTCATGAAGCAATATTTAATTTGATGATAACTCCTTTCTTAGTTTATAATCCAACGAATAACTGATATAGCTACTTCCGGTAAAATCAAGTATTTCCGGTTTGAGATATAAAAGATTGCTAGTACAGACTTCATAGTTTCTAATTTTGCATTTCTTACACTTATGTAATATATTTACGTTAAAAAACGAAAGAAAGAAAAAAGGATCCGTTTAAGCACTTTTAGTTAGTGTAGCATGTCATGTTTTCTTCTGAGCTTAGGTGAACCAATTAGAAAACAACTAAACGATATTTCATCGTATCTATGGTGTTACTGGTGTTACCGTGTTTAAGACACACCTCTGGTAATGTTTTTGCTAATTTTTAAATTTACGTTTTCATAAAACACGAAAAAAAAAAAGAAAAAGGAATTTTTGCTCTAACATGAGTTGCCGGATGATCAGCCGCCACCTTTTTCGTTCAATCAATTATTTCTGTAAACTTTTCATATATATCTATAAAAGACTGCAGTCAAGGAATACAAAGAATATTAGCAGTTTCTAACTCACGTTCATAGATTGCTTTTTTTGTCAAATGAAACAGCTGTTTCATATAGTGACAGCTGAAGAGAAATAGCTTATTGAATGCTTACTTGAAGCGCTAAGTGTAGAAGTACGTCTTTGGTGAAAGCCTAATTCAGACTTTTTAGAAATCTATTTAACCATCCAAGATAATCTGTGAAGGTTATATAACCACAAGGGATTCATTTACATTTTACTTTCCTGCATGAACTGCTGATATATAACTACTGAACTTGCAATTTCACACAGAAAGTTTTTCATAAGGATACAACAAATGAGGGTGTTAATAATTACGTATGTTTTGATTTGAAGTCATATAACGAAGTTACTTAGTGTTAATTACTTACACGTATTTCGCTTCATTTGTTTTGAATTCCAAGCAAAGCCACACGAGGGCTACCTGCGCTAGCCGTCCCTTATTTAGGGGTGTAAGACGAGAGAGAAAGCAAGTATTCACCATCGCCAACTATTGGGTTACTCTTGTTACTAAGGAATAGTGGGATTGGCTGTAAAATTATAACGCCCCCACGGCTGAAAGAACGAGTATGTTCGATGTGACGGGATTTGAGCCCGTGACCCTGGAGTTACGAGTGGAGTGTCTTAACCACCTGACCATGTCGAGCCTCATTATCAATCAGTTAGTAAATCTTCACAAAAGAGTCAGGATGCATCAGTTGTCATAAATGGTTACAGTGATGAAATTGCATTTAATATTGTTTCTTCAGAAATTTGCGCAGAATGACAACGTGGGGAACACGTGGTATTAAAACGAAGAGTTTCTGTTGCAAAACTCTGTTAATTAGGGCTAAGCAGTTAGTCTCGAGGCTTAGAACCCTAAAAACCAGGTTCGATATTCGTAATGGGTACAGCAAAGATAACTCATGGTGCAATTTTGTGCTTAACGATAAAAAAGCAAATCATACGTTATTCAACGTAGTTGTTTTCCTTCTAGATTTACACTGCTAAATTAGGGACAGCTAGTCATCACTGTCCACAGCAATCTATTAGGCTACTCTTTTACCAGCGAATAGTAGGACTGATCTTTACGTTATAACACTCTCACGGCTGAAAGGGTGAGCATGTTTAGTGTGACGGAAATTCGAACCCGCGACCCTCAGATCACGAGTTGAGTGCCTTAATCACCTCGCCATGCCAGGTGATAAATTATGTACGAAATAAGTAAATGAATATATTATATAATATTATGTATTATACATTTTACATACATATCACTTGTCATATTATAACAGTAAACGGAAAACCTTTCTCGAAAGTTATAATTCAAATTATTACAGTTTACTCAGTTAAAATTGATGTTTTATTGAACGTTTGGAGATTGGGTTCAATAACTGCATCTTTTTGACAGATGTTACAATGTTTATATATATATATATCTATATATTTCATGCAACATATAACAAAAATATTTGAATAAAATAAAAGAAACGTATGAACAATAACAAATTATATGTAGTTACTGCGTATAGGTGTCGTTCGGTCATATTTCATTATCAAATAAAAAACTTTACGGGAAAACATGTTTGACACACCCCACATCCGTAATTTCTTTTCATGTTCGAAAAATTAGAATAACAAAACTGTAATAACAGGCCTAAATGGTGTGCTTAATGTTATATCACACTAAAGAAGAGATCTGTCGACGTTTATTTTTGCCTTCATCTTTCAAGAGAGAAGTTATAAGATATTTTTGCACTAATTCTGAACTTTCACGTGATACCCGTGGAGACAATCTAATTTTATGACATTACTAAGGGTTATTTGCGATAAAAGAATAATGTTTCGTGTCACGCGCAACCATTAAAACTACCGCCACCACTGTGGATCGTTTTCCGTCTGACAGCTGTGATTACAATGTATTGCTCTGCATCTCAAGTCAATTTTAAATAATATATATTGACCAGCTTTTCTAGTCACTCCACTGTACGTGGATTTCATTTAAACTGATCAATCGTACAAAAGTCTGTTGAACTTGCAATGGAGAACTTGTCAAGTATGTGACTAAATGTAATTACAGTTTCTTCTACCATCTTTTTCATCAAAACAGCCATTAATTGAGACATGTGGCTAGAGATCGTGAGTCTTTAACAACCAAGACGAAAACCTCAAAATTTGCTTCCTCATATTAAAACCACAAATTTCATTACAATGGTATTTTGAGTTAGGAATTCGTTTTTACGACCACAGAATTCATTTTGTGGATGAGAGTCTTGCTTTGGATTGGCTTGGGCTGTGTTTTTTAAAGCTATTTTTGTTTCATTTATTTACCGTGTAAGTTTTTTGGTTCTATGAAGAACACTGAAGGTTTTCGTCTACAAAACGTTGTGTCATTTACCTTTACATTGTTTGTTACAACTTCATTAGAAGAAAATCTTTCCTCGAGCCAACGAGCGTTCAACACTATTAAACTTGGTCAGAAATTCGCTATGAATCAAATAAATAGGTGCTAAACATGTCGCCCGTGGCGCCACGAATCTTTTATGTGTTGTCGCACTAGTGCATCAGATATGCAAATCATTTTTATAAAGTGAGATTAATTTCTATTCACAAAACAGTAAGTTCAATAATAGTGTGTTGGTAGGATCTCATTTACTGTTTATGTCTATTTAACTTAGAAACTGGATATTTAAAAAACTTGAAAAATGTTAACTAAACAGACGAAATAAATGTGATACTTATCTAGTGAGTTTGCCTTCATTTTCTTTTAGGTTTATTTACGTAAAGGGCGAATCACTATATTTCTAATTTCAAGGTGTCGTAAAAGACTAAGTGATACAAGTAGATGGGAAAAATGGTTAATCTAAAATAATCTGTACAAGTCTCACAGATTGGTACTTCCTAAACACGGGATCATTAACACTAGAATAACTTGGATTACCAACTCTAAAAAATCCCACTTAAAATGTAAGTTGGTGACAGTTATCTAAAGACATAGTGGTTGAATAATTAATCATACTAAGACATTTATTAAAGCAGGAATAGTCACCTATGAAAAAAATATTTTTTATACTGAAGTTATTTCTTTATATACTGACATCGTGACTTAAAAGAGTAAAAGTAAGACTGAATTAGTGGAAAGTGAGGTGAGACGGTTTATTAAAATGGTCATCCTTATATTTAATCACTTATTACGTTCTGCCAACTATAGTGAATTATACGCAAATAATTTTAAAGAGACCCATGCATACACGTACTAGCAAATGGTTATGTTTTGTTTGTGTGTTCTTCTAATAGCAAAGCCACATTGCGCTATCTGCGGAGTCCGTCGAGGGCGAATGACTTATAAATGTGAATGATCAAAGCGTAGCTTCCATTTTGCGTTTTTGAACAACTTTGACCTGTGGTAAGGATTTTGATTTTTTTTATGGTTGAAATGTAGACATTTTAGAAATTTTCATTTTCTTGATTTTAAACAAAGAGAAATAACACACAGTTTACGTTCAAAGATTTTTTTTATTATATGATTACTCTAATATGAATGGTTCAGAGTATTTTGATAAAATGCAATATATGATTTTTTTAACATATAAAAATCGGTTTATATTCGATGTTTGTTTTAATTAGAAATAATAACAAAAGGTTTCTTAACAAAATCGGCCCGGTATAGCCAGGTTGTTAGGGCGCTCAACTCTTCCCTTGTTGGATGCAAGTTCAAATCCTTCTCACACGAAACTGCTTGACTTCCTTTCAGCCGTGAGGGCGTGACGGTCAATTCCATTATTTGCTGGTAAATAAGTAGACCAAGAGTTGGCGGTGGGTGGTGATGACTGACTGTCTTTCCTCTGGTCTTACACTGCTAAATTAGGGACGGATAGGCAGATAGCCCTCGTGTAGTTTAGCTTGAAATTCAAAACAAATGTTAAACATTTTTTTACACTCATTTTGATTGGTGCAAAACGAAGTAGAAGATAGCTAAATTGACCGTCTTATCTTGCTCTCGGCTGCTCATCATTAAGCCTGAGGGCTTGTAATGATAATAATCGGGTTTTGCTACTTGCAGTGGGTAAAGTACAGATAGTCAATTACTGAGAGAAATTATAACAATATCAATTCTTTTACGAGACTGTGTGTTATGGAAATGTCAGAATTAGTGTAAAATGTTTATGGATATTTTGTGATGTAAGCTCACTAATACTCCAGTCCTCAAAACTCATATATGTATTATTAATAGCCAAACAAAAGTGACAAACATTATAGCAGATGATCAACAAATACTTGGCAAATACAAAAATGTTCTATGAGTAATAAAACTTAGACGTGAGTTTAATGCCACTAACGTGATTGACAAAAAAGTGGTCACGGAGACTATTTCGTGTTTTAATGTTTGACTGTGTTTCTTTGACCCCGATAACTGCATGATATCACCATGACACAGAGTGCACGTGGAACTGAATGTAGGCAGGTTCCAAGATGCTTTTCGATTTCTTCTCTTGAACTTTGTTACCCATTAATTTCCCCCGTCTTTAGATATCACTGAGATCCTATAAATTCGAAAATAGCCTGAAACAAAGAAATAAAACCAAATACGTCTTTTCAATTCACGTAGAGTGAAAGTTTTCTTCCTATGTCACATCTACTGCATAGACTGCATGAATATTACCAACTTATATAGCCCTGTGGCATGGAGGAGGTTTATTCTGGAATGTGACCTGGTCATTTCCACTCAAGTGACCCTAAAGTGTTGGCTTTAACTGGGATTCGGGTTTTTCAGTATGCTTGTCGGCATTGACAATTGCCGGTGAGGAGAGGGTTCTTTCTTGGCTCTCTTGTCAGTCTTCTAAATGAGACAGTCCACGCGATGGCAGTAATCACTGAAGTTTCATACTATACTTTTTTGAGATCCATGTACAGTAAACAATTCTGCAGATTCATCCGTTTAAAAACACTCAGCTCTTATAGAAGTTTTCTTTCTATCAGTTCTGTTCTGCCACACCATACAATATCTCTTAGTAGGCTGGTTAAACCTAATTTTTCTTACAATCACCTTTGTAGAAAATTCTTTTTTGCTCAAAGAAATAATGAGCATTTGTTCGGTGGTGTTAACTCATGGTAGCATCACACGCACATTGTAGCAAATAAGTTTACAAAGTGGTTTTCAATAAACCACTATTTATAGTCGTAAACGGCTGATCAAATATTCAGAAGTCCTATAAAGCTGTAATAATTAGCCATTGTTGCAACATTTGTGCAACCCATTTGCACCAACATGCATTAGAGCTTCAAAAGTGTGAAAACATTTGATAATGTAAAAAAATATTACATCTGTATATGTGGCTTCGTACTTAGCAACGCATAAACAAACTTCCTTAGCCTATATTTCTCTATATGATGACTTTTCTATGTATGTTAAGAACGTATTGCAATAAATAAACATCTTTACATACAGTAAACAGATTTGTAATTAATGGAGTCGAACAACTTGTTTGTTTTCAGAATAAGCTATGTGTTCTGTGCTCATCACAGGAATTAAGCCTCGAATTTTAACATTATAAGTCCCCAAACTTTCTGCTATGTCGCCGGTAAGCTTGTCAAAAGAGAAGTACTCCTCTTTCATTATAAAAATAACACAAGAATAAAAAAAATGTTGAAATTCTTAATGATTTATAATCAGTTAATCTAATATTTTTAACCAGTACGACATTTTATGCACACATAGGTTAACAGGGGTTAAAAAGTCACTGCAAAAACTTCCAGGGTTCAAGTATAATCGTCCTCAGTTTTGAATTACTAGCCAGAGGGAGATCAAGCAGTTAACAGCACCGTTGACATGTATAGCTTTTTGACTCCTGAAATGGAATAAAAGTATTGGCTGTCATTGTTTTTATGTTTCTGCAACTGAAAGTGCGAAACGTGTTAACCGGGATTACGCCTCGAATCTTAAACTTTCTAATTCACAGTGTGACACCCTTGCTACTACATCGCGGTCAGTCTTTCAAGGGGATGAGGAACGCTTACGATACAGTCAATCAAGCGTTATAAATCAGACATGGAATGAATTTCACAGTGAATCACTGACATTTATGAAATTACAGAGTTTCTGCAGCTATACTTTTCTAGACCTATTTTGAATACACGCTTTCTATCTATATTATCGTACTATGTGCTTCAGTTACTGGCTGTATTAATGATTGCTGGTACCATTATCAAAATGAATTTCTTAACTCATTTAATCATGTTTACTGACATCATGAAAGTTGCAAGTCATTGTTTATTTTATTAAAAGTGGCTGTTATTAAAAATTCGAACGACAAGCAAACTTTAATAATTCGATTTGCACATTTTGAAACAGGGTTTTTGCGAAATAATATGTCATGTGCACGTATATGTTTATATATATACACGAGCTGAAATATCGGTCAACTAGCGGAGAATGTTTAAATCTAAAGCAGTGTAAGTTTAACAGCAATCTTATAATAATTTAACATAAACTTTATCTCAAAATGTTAAAATCATTTGCAGTTTACTTTCCATCCATCAACAAATAACGGTTTTGAGGTAATCAAACAACTTTTATACTTTTATACTGAATCACTTTAGAATATGAAACATTGTCTAAAGCGTCAATCTGACACGATTGATTAAGACTGATTGAATGTGCTGGAACCAACAAACTTTACAAAACAGAAATAAAGTTAAGTTCAGTTTTGATCCATTAGGACATTCCTCTTAGCCCAGCATGGTTAGGTGGTAAGGGCGCTCGACTGGTAATCTGAAGGTCGCGAGTTTGAATCCCCACCACACCAAACATGTTTGCCCTTTCAACCGTGGGGGCGTTATAATGTTACGATCAATCCCATTATTCATTGGTAAAAGAGTAATCCAAAAGCTGGCGGTGGGTGGTGATAATTAGCTGCCTTCCCTCTAGTCTTACACTGCAAAATTAGAGACGGCTAACACTGACTGGCCTTGTATAACTTTACGCGAAATTCAAAAACCAACGAATAGAACATTCCTCATAGTTCATAGTGTTTACATAAAAAGTATGGTTGAGATTAGCCCAATAAGCTTTGATGAATTGGATGCAAACAACTAAAAATATCATCTTCATACACATAAATACATGTGTGTGTAAGACGTTTACGGAAGTTTTTCATTTATAGGAGTGAACTTACTTATCCTTTCCATTAAAAGCTTTATTTATTTATTCTAACACCGAACGTCTCTTCTTAAAGTTAATTTTATCAGCATGCTGTTTTGTTCGAGTTTGTTTTGTCTTTCAGCTCATTTTACCAACTTTTTGATATTGTTACAGAAGTTTTCAATATTACATTTGTGGATCGAGAATGATTATATAAGTATTAAAATTGTGGTCTGCAAGAATATAAGTTAATATTATGTGCTCTAAACCCATAAAGTCGTGTGTAAAGTATTACTATTAGCGATTCCCTCTCTTCCAACTAACATTAATTCTTGATGACGAGAATCTCACTTGAAGTAAAAATGTTGGTACGGGTATTAAAACTTTTAATGAAACCTTTAGTTGCAAACTCTCCTTGTTTACCTGAAGATAACCTAAGAAGGTCGAAACGCTGTTCTCTACTTTATTTTAATATAATTTTAATACCCACACCAGCCGTCTTGAGATACATTTTTTAACTTTAATTTTAATACTTAACTTCCACATTCGTGCTTTTAAACTTCCATTATTTAAGTACAGCATTAAATCAGAAATAATGAAGCAAAATTAAAGAAGATTACGATTTGTCCCGAATTGTCCCCCTCCCTCACCCTCTCAGTGAGGATTTAGACGCTATAAAGTGTGGGCTCAATATCAATACCCCTAGTGGGCACAACCGAGATAACCTATTGTGTAAATTTGGGTTAAACACAAACAAATATCATTATACAAATAAAACATATTCATTCAGGTGAGGGAGTAAGGAGACAATATAATTAACCAATCTTTGGATCTAATTATTGAGATTTATTAGAATACTTTATTAGTAATTTGTATAGGATTTTTTAAGAACCAAAAACATATTTTACATCTCAAAATTCAATAAGTAACACGAATAGAGTCTGATATAAATAATTAAACTTGTCCAGAAGGTGTAGTTACGTCATTCCACTGTAGTACAAGAAAGTTATAATCATTTAGACTGACAATCCTAAACACAAGAAGGCCTCGCTATTTGTGAGAAAACAATGTTATAATCTGGAAGAACGAACAAAACAAGATGGCGAATCTCTTTACTGTTTGATCCACTATCTTAATTACCGTCTCCAATGGTATGCCGCAAACAAAAGCTTAGCAAGCTTGCCAAAAACCTTTTTTAAAACTCATTTAAGAATAAAAACGTCTGCAACATTGGCCAAGCTTGAAAAATTTAATTAATACTTCTTACAAATTGGGGAACGGTCTAAAGTTGTGATTAATGCTGAGTTTGACACCATTCCTACTTCTCTGTAATCGTTCTTAGCTCGTGAAGATATATGTTATCTCGAGCTTAACTGATGGTGATGTCCTCTTATGAAATTCTACATCCGTCGTGATAAAGTTTATGCAGATGTATGATTCTATAAACTTTTTTTTTAAAGAGGTATGGTCGTGCAAACAAAAAAGGACAGTTAGAAATACAGACGCTAACAATGAACACTTTTTAATTTAAAGAATTGTTTCTATGGGTTATTAAAAATATAGTTTCACAAAACATTGTTAGTGCTGAAAGTAAAAGAAATAACGCTGTCTTCAACACTACGTTTATTTGTTTTAGAGCAAAGCCACGTTGGTTTATATGCTGTGTCCAAGGCGAGGAATTGAGCTGCGGATTTTGGTGTTATGCGGCTTCTAACTAACCATTAACCCATTGTGGGACTAATCCTATACATGAAATGATATCAGGCAACTGACATAATAATAATCATTGTGCTGCTCGCGCCATCTTTAGTAGCATATAAACACTAGCATGTTTATTCAAAATCCAGGCTGTAAATGAATGCAGTTAAAGTTAGATAGTAGTGAAAGAAAAACGGTAAATTTAGTTACACCTAATAACTTTTATTTATGTATCGGCACATATTCGTTATTAAATCCATAATCATAACCACTGTTCAAACGAAAACAAAGTTAAACTGCTTTAAAACAACTACGGAGATTAGAAAATATTCCAAGTTTTATAAATTGATTTATATATGAAGAGGAAAATGTAGCTATCTGGTAGATTATTATATATCATTTAATTTTTCCTTAGTATTCTTTGTTTCTTTTAGGCAAAGGTTTTAAAAATGTTAAGCGAAAAAAGGTTGTCAAATATCTAGAGAGGCTTCATTATAGGTTAACGTATAACTTTTTTGTTTTTTTATATGACACGAAAACTTACTAAAACAATGAATGCATCCCAAGGAAAAGTGCCAGGAGTTATGTAAGCATGGATGTGGAAAAATAAAATCACATCAGACAAGGAAAATAACGATCGAAAAACTAAGTTGACAGTTCGTGACAGGCGAGTATTAACATGAATAGTGAGACGAAAACAAGAGACTACAATGTCAAAGGTATGCGCAGAACTTTACGTTAGCCTATAACAACCAATCTCTGTCAAAGCAACTCGAACGGAACTGTTCACGATGAGTTATCATGCTTAGGCCTGCCATTCAGAAACCTCTAATATCGTCAAACATGCTAAAATCTCGAATAAAATGGTGTCAAACACGTAAAAATGGGACCGAAGATCAGTGAAAGAATGTGCTTTGACCGTGTGGATCATCTTTTGCACTTTTCCCTCAAATTGACGTGCTTATGTGTAATGAAAACCAAATGAAGCTTACAATCCTGAATGTCTTGTGTCTTTAACTAAGCATGATGGAGGTTTTGTGATGATATAAACGGTTTTTTGTTGGAATATTTTAAGGTCTATGATCGCACTTAAAGTTACAGTGACAGCAACTCATCATATTAAATCTTATTACAGACCAGGATCATACTATAATGAGCACGTTATTGCTAAACCCAACTGTTCTATTTTAGGAAGACAACGCAACAGTTCAAGCTACTGCAGTTGTTAAACATGTTTCAAACACACACGAGTTAGGGTGCTGAACGTGTATTAGATATAAATGTTATCGATTCTTTATGGTCACTTATTGAAACCAAACTTCGAAACGGATTTCTACTACCAACAATATTTTACCAATTAGGAGATTTCGTCTATGAATAGTAAAAAAAATATTATTGTTTAATGGGCAGTACCTTATTTTGTAAATTTCACGTCATGTTATTACTAAATACTGCCTATGGTGGACCAACTCTATATTAATAAATAAAATGTAGAAACTAACACATGTTTTCTTTATTTTTAAAACCCTGGTACTTTCCTTAAAAGACAAAATAATAGCCCTTTTCAGGAACAGACTTGAAGGCTGTTATTACTTACATAATATTAATTGCATAGTAAAAGTGTAAAATAGATTAAAATGTGATTGTTAATACGAAGATAAAGTATTACCTAATTTCGACATTTTTCTGCTAATTAGCTTTACAAAGTAATTTGTAAGTTCATCTATGCTAATCCAGAATCTAGTTTCACTCAAATATGTAACACATTCTTAACTCACTGGGCATTTAATACAAATAACCGCGGAAAGATTCTGAAATAAATAATTTATTCTGTTAGATTGTCTTATAAATTTGAATAACATATGACAACAATGCAATTTGCAACTGTCAGCAAACGTACTTTTTATATTATATATAGCAAGTTAAAATATATATTGTTGGGCTAAGGATGCTTCGACAGTAGGTGTCTGTGCTGTCAGTAAAGTCTGAAGAAATAAACGAAAAGCACTCACTTCACTTCTTTTCAAAATGATATATACATTCGGAGCTAGTTAAACGTATGTGCAAGAATTTTTTTACAGTGTAGATTATCATAGACATATCATAAACACTATAAAGTTATATTCTTCTTATCAAAAACCCACTTAGGCCTATTTAACTGCTTTAGAATTTCAGTTGACAAGCCGAATTATTTTTCTCTATCACTATCGCCAAGCTATCCGAATATAGTTCACTTATGTTTCGTCGAGTCACCACGGGTTGTACCTTACACTTCTAAAATCGTCTGCTCTCTTTCAGTTCTAGGACTCTTTCCAAATTAAATTCTACTTTTTGTCAAAGTTCACACAGGCTGGTTCAGTTGCTGTAAAACTCTCTCCGACTAAATACTCTTATCTTTTTCAACACTGTTATTTTCACTTTAATATATATCAACCGTTTGGCCTATATTAATCGTTAGGCCTTCCTTTTCTGTCAGAACGTCTCTTTATACGTGACTTTACTGTGTCTTTCGCCTGCTTTGCTTTTGTCTATCTGCTGTTTTTTAGATCACAGAATACTATTTAAATGTTTATTACTAAATCATCTGCTCGATATATATCTTCAACATCAATAACTTTCACGCGACTTCCTATAATCTCGATATCAATGAGTTATAAACACAAAGTAGACTCTTACCGAGTTTACGTAACATTTACTTTAAAATAATTGCTATCTAACTGTCTTGTTATGAACAAAACCAAACAATCATAAAATATTCCCTCATAAAATTAATAAATTACTAATATCTACACTAAACAGTCTTTTGTTTATGCAAACATTCTCTCCCTTTCAGCCGTGGGGACGTTATAATGTGATGATCAATTTCACTATTTGTTGACAAAAGAGTAGCCCAAAAGTTGACGGTGGGTGGTGATGACTAACTGCCTTCCCTCTGGTCTTACACTAATAAATTAGCGCAGATAGCCCTTGTGTAGCTTTGCTCGAAGTTCAAAAACAAAGAAAACAAACAAATTGTTTCTCATGAAAGAAACTTAAAAACAAATGACAACAATATAATTTGTAACTTATCAACAAATTACAATAATATAACTTATAACTTACCAACAAATTACGATAATATAATTTATAACTTATCAACAAATTACAACAATATACTTTGTAACTTAATAACAAATAACAATAATATAATTTATTACTTAATAACAAATGAATTGAAAACTATAAGATGGGATAATCCCTTTTCACACAAACTGGATAAAGAAAAAATGCTATTTGAAAAATACAAATGTAATAAGTCTTTGTAATTCTTTTAAAAATATATATTTCCTAAGTCTGTAGAGAAGCAACCAAAGCTAAACAAAATATTAAAGATAACATTATTTTAAAACTTTAGGTTTTAAAACCTTTAATTTGTGGACAACTACACCATCCAAGGAAAATCACAGTGGAGAATCATTTTTATTTGTTTTGTTTTAACGTAAAATTACACAATTTGCTAGCTGTGTTGTGTTCATTGATGTTGAATGTTAGCGTTATAAGACATCAAGTTTATAGTGAGCCATCGAAGGACACACGATAAAATAAAATATATTTTATGTTCTCGAAGATCGGCATTGACCAATGTAACAATGCTGCCTTTGTGGCTTATTTCACTTAAATCCCCTGGGATTTCCAACGGAACGATAAATATATGTTATCAGAGAATTGTAAACAAAGTTCACAGAATCATAGCAGTTACTAGACGATGCGAAGAAATTTTAGAATATTTGATGGTTTTTTTATTAACTTAGTATATCATTATTATAACTTGTCTTTAAAATACTTTACATTTCTGAAAGGCGAACGCGAATCTATCTTACAATTTGCACATTAATTGTAAATTTTTATACTTTTAAATCTGAATTAGATTTTCGAAAAAAAAAGTTGAACCAAACAGTTTTTATGTAAGCTAGTTAAATATTTCACCAGTTGTCAGAGACCGCCTTAGAAGCAGTTTTGTAAAGACACACATCGGGCTATTTGCACTGTGATCTACCGCAGGGAATCGAACTACAAATGTTAGCGTTATAACTTTTTTTTCTTTAGCTATTAAATTCCAAACCACTAACTAAGCCTCACTCTTTATTATATTCACGAAAAGAGTTACAGAGTTATAGTGACTTACATTTATTTTGTTATTCCATTTATTATTTTGTATACATTTTACAAAATTTCACCAAAGTGTAACTAAACAACTGATGTTTGTATTAATGTCGTCTCCGTCCTAGCATGGCCAGGTGTTTAAGGCACTCCACTCAAATTCCGAGGGACGCGGGTTCTAATCCCCAAACATGCTCGCTCTTTCAGCCGTGGAGCCTTATAATGTCACGATCAATCACACTATTCGTCGGTAAAAGAGTAGCCCAAGAGTTGGCGGTGATGACTAACTACCTTCCACCTAGTCTTACACCGTTGAATTACGGACGGCTAGCGCAGATAGCCATCGTGTAGTTTTGAGCGAAATTCCAAACAAACGCTCAGTAATCCATTACTTGAGTTACTGAAAGATTAGGTTTTTCATTCAAGCAGGAAAGACGAAGAACGAACTTTCAAAACTAGTTAAATATCTTCTTTTAAGACTGGTGTTCTTTGGGGTATAAATGACACGATGAATTTTTTCTGTACCTACTTTACCAAGTAAGCAACGGTCTCGTTAAGCCTTGTTAAATTTGTTAAAATTTCGTGGCGATTCTTTTTTTTATGTTTCTCTTTCTTTCTTTACTTCATTTTTTTTTGTAGTTTTTGAAGGCTTTTGTAGAACATGATCGTGAAGCAGAAGGAAAGAAAACGATGAACTACTTAGATTAGAGACAGGTTACAGTATTAGCAGCCGATCGTTCTGTGCCGGAAATGACACTTTAATCTCATTTAAAGGCTGCTCGTGAAATGTGATATGAAGCTATTGACGTGGAATGGTAAAGGTTATCTCTTTTGTTTTGTTTTTCTAACTACCCGCAATTATTCTAAAAATTTTAAGAACTTTCATGCAACTTGGTCTTCAAAACAGGATAATTAATGCCCCCCCCCCACAAAATTCAAGATTAAATAAAAGATTAGTAAGATTTATTTTTTGTTTATGGTTTTAATAATTAAGTAGTATGTCTTCTGTTTATTTGTTTGGGTTATTTGTGTTTATGCTCTTATTTTTTTATTCCAAATTTATTCAAGTTTCGTATTTCGAATGTATGATGTTGCTCATAGAATAAAGAACGAAATGGTTGAGATTATTTCTATTATGGTTTTTTTTCGTTATTCCAACTTTTGTTTATAGTCACAGTCTTGATTTTTGACAATCATTTTGAATTGTACTTTCCATTAGTTGAAGATAATAAAATCAATGTCAAGATGTTTCTTGCACATTTCCAGAAACCGCTTCTGACTACAAAAGCTCTAGTGAGATTCTTTTCTAATACAATGACTATCTTGCTTTTTATTTATTTGTAAAGAAGGTAGAATTTATCTCTGCTATTGTACCATTTCTCCTTAAGCAACACATAAGTCTAAATCTACTTCCAGATTGAAGTATTCCATACATAAAGTTTGACAGTTAATTACTATTTAGGTTTGGGCAAGGCGTCGTTTTGTGGCTAGCGTACCCGGATGTGGATTCCGTTGCCGCAAAAACAGATTCTGGAAACACATGTTCATTCTAAAGGTGAGAATTAAGTTCCACTATTCTGTGAAACAAAGAAAGTCCAAGTGTTGATGACGTTACAATTCAAAATTAAAGACGGGTATTCTCAAATAGAACTTGTACTAAGTCGTGTGAAAATTCGAAACCAATAAAAAAACAGTATCTAGGACAATCAAATGTAATAGGCCCGGCATGGCCAGATGATTAGGGTGATCAATTCGTAATCTGAGTGTCGCAAGTTCGAATCCCCGTCACACCAAAAATGCTCGCCCTTTCAACAGTTGGAACGTTATAATGTTACAGCCAATCCCATTATTCGTTGGTAAAAGAGTAGCTCAAGAGTTGGCGATAGGTGGTGATGACTAGCTGCCTTCCTTCTAGCCTTACACTGCTAAATTAGGGATGGCTAGCGCAGATAGCCATCGTGTAACTTTGTTCGAAATTCCAAAAAGAACAAAACAAAGCCAAATGCAATAAATATCGCTCTTTAAATCTAAATGACTGCGCCAGTTCAGAGATATGAGGAATGTCTATTTTTGAATTTAGAGGGTTATATCAGATTAGAGATGTGATAAATATCTAATTTTGTATTCATAGATGACTGCAGAAGGGAGCTGTGTGATATTTGTTTGCCACAAGAAGAGCATGTTTTTATTATTACCAACCAGATTAGACTTAAATGTAGAACTTTTATTATCACCATCCAGATTAGATTTAGATGTAAAATATATTTTATATTATTATCACCAACCATATTAAACTTAAATGTAAAACGTGCTTTCATTACCATCAATAAGGATTAGACTTAAATATATTTTGTTTCTTTCGCGTGTTTCAAAAGCATGACTGTACTGATAAGAAAATAACTAATGCATGTGTAGTCAAGTGTGATTTTCATTAAATTTCTTAGGCTTAATGAGTTTCATGTTTCGTCGTTTTAAGTAAAATATTGAATTTTTTGTTCTGCATACAAATAGCATTTTACACAAACTTGTAATTACTGTGAGTCCGACTTCTCTGATGAATTTTGATATTGGACAAAGTACTTTTAGGATAGTGGGTCGCAGCTGAAGAAAACAAAAACAAGAAAAAAACGAGATGCAAGTATTTGAAATATCTTGCTAGTAAGCCGTAGTAAACTGATGAAAGTAAATTGAGATTTTAAAAAAAAATACATCTCAGGTCAGTCATATCTGATTATCATAGCATATAATGCAGAGATGGTATTTTTCTTTCAGCAACTGAAGGTATTCATTCATTAACTTATAGTTGTTCCCAGAAGGAAAACACATCGACGAAAATATTGTGACTGTTGGTTTCTCTTAATACACGACAGAATGAGTGAAGTTATAACACTTATTTTTTTTCTTATACTAGATAAATGCTCTTGTATTTTATACGGCCCTCTCCCCGTGGGAGAGCGGTATGTCTGCAAACTCACACTACTATAAACTAGGTTTCGATACCCGTGGTGGGCAGAGCACAGATAGTTTATGGTGTAGTTTGTTGCTTAATTTCAAATAATCAAATCAAAATCTTATTTTACGTCACCTTAAAGTTTTGTTCTATTGTAACAATTTTTAAGAATTCATAGTTCCTATTTTGACTACAAATAGCGATAGTGTACAATTTACAGGAACGATCAAATTGCAAAAAAAAGAAAGAAAGTTTATTTGTTTTGAATTTCGCACAAAACTACTCGAGGGCTATCTGTGCTAGCCGTCCCTAATTTAGCAGTGTAAGACTAGAGGGAAGGCAGCTAGTCATCACCATCCACCGCCAACTCTTGGGTTACTCTTTTACCAACGAATAGTGGAATTGACTGTCACATTATAACGCCTCCACAGCTGAAAGGGCGAGCATGTTTGGTGCGACCGGGATTCGAACTCCTCACCCTCGGATTACTAGTCGAACGCCTTAACACACTTGACCATGCCGGGCCGTAAGACAGAAAGAACAAAGCAAATAGGTTAAAAACGACACCGTTATTTGTCAGTATGACACGTATGTTACAATGTTGTTAATTTCGTAGACAGCCACCAGAAGGCTATCTGCGTTAATCTTCCTGAATAATGTAGCAGTGATAGACTAGAAGGAAGGTAGCTAGGCAACACCACTCACCACACGGGCTACATATTACCAACGAATAGTGTGATTGACCGTCATATTATAATACTTTCAGGGCTGAAAGGGCGAGCATATTCGATGAGAAGGATTTGAGCTCGCGACCCTCAGATTGCAAGTCGAGCGCCTTAAAAAACAAGTTACGTCAGGCCATCATTCTAACACAAAATGTGTTTGTTTCTTTGGAATTAAACACAAAGTTATACCTTGAGTCACCTGTGCTTTGCCCACCACGGGGATCGAAACCTGTTTTCTAGTGTTATAAATCCACAGACATACAATACCTCTGTGCTACTAGGAGCACTAAGTAAGAAGTATACATGTTTAAAATGGCTAAAACAAGTGTTTAGAAAAAGTTACACTGTTTAGTACTTGTACTGTCATAAAAGAAAATCATAACTTGTGTCTAAACCTAATCTATTAGTTTAAAAATCTTGAAGAGCATCTTTTGCAAAGCGGTCTTATTGTACTTCTCATAACGTTTATGAAAAATGGTTTCCTTTTTCATTGAAACTGGGTAAAGTTCATTAAATGTATTTATTAATTTTATGTTGAATGCCACTTTCAGTGTCTTCTAGTCTAGTTCACGAAATATATGAAATCACTACCATACCTCTAACGTCGTACTTTCAGTGGAAGTAGAGGATGGTCTATACAGAAAGGTGGAAAAAATATACGGGTAGATACTGGTACTTCTAGACTCTAGAGGTACTTTTAGTGAAAGTAGAGGATGGTCTATACAGAAAGGTGGAAAAAATATACGGGTAGATACTGGTACTTCTAGAAGAAAAAGGGCGTGGGTGGTGAAGGGGTTCGTGGCGTGCCTCATCAGAAGTTCCCCAGTGGACAGCAGTAAGTCTTCGGATTTACAACAGTAATATCAGGGGTTCGATTCCCTTCTGTGGACACAGCAAACAATCCGATGAGGAGTAATATTCACTAAAAATGGTCCGCTGTGATGATTTCTGAAATTCTTTTAACGCCTTTTAAAAGTTTTACATGCACAAGGTGGAATTTAGGGGTGATCGCACCTCACCCTCTCCTACAATTACACTTCCCTGTGTAGGCTTATACTAGGGTAGCTGCTCTTTATTTGTTTTGAGCAACTAGCGGCTACCAGTCAGTCCCGGTGACAATATGGAAAATGTAGGAAGATCAAGAATTGAAAGACACACCCACAACTGGTACACTGGACCTGTTATGTTGCACGTGGTGAAGAACATAAAATAAACGATTTTCCGACAAATTTAGGAATACAGTTTTTTGTTTTTACATATATATATACCAAAATAGTTGGTTGTGCTAAAAATTAAGATTTTTGACGCATAAATCAAACTGATGGAGCTTATGGGCCAATGTGATCGGTCTTACTTATGATATAAAATGCATACGAGTCATAGCATGAGACATGCTGTAGATGGCGCTATAGTCGCATAATGTGTGATATATGCGTTTGAAAAACAACATATCGGAAAAACAATATTAAGGGCTTCTGATAGAAAGTAACCTAAGGATATTTTTGGCCTTAGTCTCAATAATATTTTACGAGTATCGTCCAGTTTAAAAGATTTAAGGCTAGCACCTTTGTAATTTACAATTATATATTTTTATTCTTTTCCAGATGGCTCTGTTTCATTAATAATACCTTCTTGATAAATTAAAACCGTCTGTTTGACATCTTGAATAATGTGTAAATCAATGTTTCGGTTTTCTAATAGTCTCACGTGTTTCTTTATTATTATATAATTAACATATGTTTATATTTATATTATACAAATAATACAAATAAGTTGATATGTAGATATCATTTTTTGTTTTGTTTTTACAGTTTTATGAGAAATTGTACCGGTATTGTTTAAAAGGATAAGGGATTATAACCTGTAACGTTAAATTGAGATGTTTATCATTGATATTTTAGTGCTGCCCTCTGCAGTATTAGTTATTAAATATTTCTTGTAATTACAGCTGGACCAATTTTTCGCTAACGGCGATTTTGCTTATTTACATTTTATCTCATTTTACGACCCCCAGTGGCGCGGTGGTATGTCTGTGGACTGTATTTCGATACCCGTGGTGAGCAGAACACAAATAGGCCATTGTGTAGCTCTGTGCTTAATTTCAGAAAAGCACACAAAATCTAATTTTTCTTCAACATCATGTGTAATACGCATAGATATTATAATTTTTCTCATCTTGGAAGGAGTTCAAGAAATAAAACCAAAGTATAAGCTATACAGTGTACATTGACAAATTTTGTTCAACTACTCAGCGGATCAAAGTTCAGAATAAAAACAGAATTTAACAAGGAATATGGCAAATATCATAAACTTAGATAATTACATCAGAACATATACGGCAGTCATGTGCCATATTTATTAAAAGATATGAATTCATACAAAATTATTATTTTTTTGCAACTTTAAAACTTTTATAAATGGGCTTTACGTAGAAAATAAGCTAGAATGAACAGACTTTTAATAGCCTTACTGCTTATAATATTCACTCACTTTTCATATTGTTTTATCATCAGCTAATTTACGTCAGAACTAGTGTTATTGTTATTATGCTTTCACTTCTACATGATCTTCAAACAATTAGTTTGTTCTAAATTTCGCGCAAAGCTACTAGAGGGCTATGTGCGCTAGCCGTTTCTAATTTAGCAGTATAAGACGAGAAGGAAGACAACTGGTCATCACCACCCACCGTCAACTCTTGGGCTACTCTTTTATCAATGAATAGTGAGATTAACCGTCACGTTATATACCCCCACGGCTGAAAGGGCGAGCATGTTTGGTGTGACCACGATTCAAACCCACGACTATCAGATTACGAGTCGAGTGCCTTAATCACATGGCCATGCTAGGGGCCATCTTCAACAAAACCGAAGGTTATAATTTTATTCCATTCTATTTTTATCTTCTGCTTACTAATAAATTCCGTTACTATTAATACTAACTTAATAATTTCATTTTAGAAGACAATGCAACAGTAATCAAATTAGAATGTTGTTGAAATACTTAGTATTTCCACATTGTTAACTCTTTCTAATTAAATCAGTTCCTGTGAACTTTGATATATTGAAGCCCCCTCGAGATAGTTGATTTTATAACAAAAATTTGAAACGCTTTGGCAGGTTTTATTTTGCTATAAAAAAAAAAAAGACAGAATTGGGAAAATGACGAATATTCAATAATCTCAAGTGTGATGCACTTTTGTTTGGTTGTCAAAATGACTGAAACTCCTTGAACAGATACTAACAAATATAAATAGTTTGATCGATCTAGTTTGTAAAGTAGCTGTAAGTTATAATCCCAATTTAAATGACTCACAATTCCCTCTTTTTTTGTTTTTAAAAGGTGGTAGTTGTGAACCTTTTTCATTCTCTAAAACTTATTCTACGACTTTCATATTTACCAGAAAAAACAAAAACACACGAAGGAGGAACTACGACGACAAACAAAATCTATAGTGTTTCACAAGGAATATTTTATTTAATTATTGTGTAATAATCAGCCACGAAATTTGTTTACATATGGGCCAGTTCTAGTTGATTGTGCCATACATGTTTGTTTGTTCCAGATTGGACAGCGGTAAGTCTACGAGTTTTCAACGCTAAACTCAGCATAAAGCCCAGTGTGGCCAAGTAGCACAGGTTATTCCCACACTTTAAATTTTTTATTGTAACTTTTGATGAATACTTTTGGTGCTTAATACTTTAATATTTGAGAATAACCTAATGATTTTGAACTATATTTAAGTGATAGAAAACGGAATTACATCAGTGACGAAAAGTGAGTTTAAGTGCTCGAAGTAACATTTGACTTTATAAACAATGAATACGAACTAAAATTTCTGATGAAACCAATCTTTAGAATTTGCAAAGCTGTGATAGAGAAGTTTTACAAACGAATGGGCCTGGCATGGACTGGTGGCTAGGGCCTTGGACACAGAAGTACGTGACAGAAATTCTGCTACTGGTCAAGGCGTTAAACCAAAGTTAAGTATATTACACACGTTCGAAATTTGTTTGTTAAGTAATATCTCTTTATGGAATAATTTTATTCACGTAAAACTTATTTGAAAGAGGTGCTCAAGAAAACATTACTTAGAACCATGTTTGGAGATTAATATATATATAAATGTACTTAAATAACAGTATCATTTGCAACATTGTAGTTTACTTAGCTTGAAAAAAATGTTATAGATGAGATCGTATAACTCCATCTTTATTAAGGCTTAACCATCAAAAGCATAATAGTGTATCTCTCAACAATTTACGTAGTATTATTTACTTAGAATAAAGATGCTGTTCTTCCTAGAATTTTCCAGTGACCATTTTGTTTAAGCGAAAGTTTGAAGGTCAAAACCATAGAATTTAATAATAGACACGAAATGTATATTCAGAGAAAAATAGTGTTTCAAAAGATTTACTAATATAGTGATGTACAAAACTGGTGGTCATTTATCTAACATTCAGCTTGATAGACACATCTTAACAGACAGTAGTAATATATTAATCTCTCCAAATCCTTTAGAAAAAGACAATAAAAAAAAACATTTGCCAACTTTTACTCAAAAATGCATGTGTCAGAGTTTTTGAAAATCGGAATAGCCTGTAAAAATATATCGCAATGTTCGCCAAAATTAAAATACATTATTTGCCCCCGATGAAAAAAGATGTACCTTTTGAAAGGACTTGGGTTACAGAGTTCTTGAAGTTTTTTTTTTATTTGTACATCTATAACATACGTTGGTCGTGATGAAAAAATACAGAATAATAATTAATTTCTGGATCTCTATTCGACAGCAATACTTTTGAAGTTTGGGCAAAGTTACATGAGGGCTATCTGCGCTACCTGTCCCTAATTTAGAGAGAAGGTAACTAGTCATTATCACCCACCACCAACTCTTGAGCTACTCTTTTACGAACGAAGAGTGAGATTGACCGGCTGAAAGAGCGAGTATGGTGGTGTGACAGGTATCTGAACCCGCATTCATCGCAGTAGGAGTCGAGTGCCTTAACAACCCAGCCATGCAGGCCAACAAGTATATTCTGATAAACGGTTTTTTAGAATTACAACAGTTTAAGCAAGGTTACATAAAGTTTAATAATCATGAATACCTTTCTTACAACGATTCTTTAGAAAAGTAACCCTTTATTTAATAGTTTTCATTATTGCAAACTTATCAAAATAAGCGCAGAATTACACCACGGTCTATCCATGACGTGCCTACGATGGGCACTTAAACCCGATTTTTATCGGTATGGACTCTCGAACTTACCATAGAGCAATTTACCTGTTTCGTAACGAACCTGAAGAAGTATCAAAACAGTTTCAGAAGTCCCTAACAGATGACGATAGCTTTCTTGGTAAATCGTGTTTAGTGAGAACAACCATAGCTTGGGGCAGAATATCAAACATATTTTTATTAACGTAGGTAGAGTTTATGTATATTTTTTAAAAATCTTATCCCATTATTTAATAACCAGTAAATAATGCAAGGAACAATAAGGTGTTTGTTTCTATATGCTACTAATTCATCTTTGAAATTATGAGTAATTACAGTTCAGTGTAAAGTCGAGTTTGTCATGTACTTTTAGTTCGGATATTTTATTACTCTAAATATTCTTTAATAATTTACTTGATAAAAAAATATATTCTTTATTTTGAAATAAATTGTGAATAAACAGCACAACTGATGTTTATATTGTAAAGCACAGATTTTGTAAAAACTCTTATTCGTATTTGAAACTAGTGAAAATGCCAGTTATCTACTACACATAAAAGTTAGTATTTGGAACATTTGAGGTCGTATTACGCGGCATAACTTTTTTGAAAAAGACAAGTAACATCGGGTTTGATCTAATGTGTGCGTGTGTGCATATATATGTATATATTTTTTCAATATTTTTCATGATATAATATACCCTTTAACCAGAACAAAGACATTCACTCAGATCTGTGTAATTTGAGGAATATCCAATGGCCAGTATGTTAAATTATAATGCTTTTACAACCGAACAATTATTGTTATTAGCAAACACATATATATATCTTTAAGATACGTATGAATGCTTTTCAATTATAGTATGGAACAAAAAATGCTTTTATGAAACTGTAAGTCAATATCACTCGGTAAATAAATAAAGCTACTATATTCTGAAAAATAAAGAACATTATTCGGTAAATTCAATCAGTATAAAATCTTCAGTCTGAACACGTTGACCAAAAACGTATTCCAAATAACAGTTTGAAGAATGCTAGTTGCAAGCCTGCCTGAAATGACAAACACTTGAATAGATCCTTAACGTTGTATTACCTAACTCGTAATGTTTTCGCTTGTTAAGTCCAATGTTTCGTCAAGCGTAACTCTACAAACTTGAAGTATCAAGGGATTATTCAACGAAACCTAAGTGAACCTTTGAAGGTACCGTCAATATTATAACCAAATATTTCATCGTGATCTATTTCCTAGTTATTTCTTTATTATCGAAAGACGACTTTTCTTTGATGTTTTTCTGTAGGAAGAATCGTAGCACTTCAGTCACGGCGGAACACAATCTTTTCAACCGAATTACTTCCTAAAGATTCAAGGTTTACTTTTACTTCTAACAAAATTTATTGAATTATTTAGGATTAACTTTAAACATCAGCTTAAAAGATACGATAATGATTTATGATTCAACCCACGTGTTTGCTGTTTTAGTTATTAAATTTCAAACGAGGAAACTTTTATAAATAATCAGATATGTACTAGACAGTTATTGGAAGGTATGAGGTCCTATGTATAAATACTGAATTTAAGAAAGTGAAGTGAGTACTGCTGGACTGGATTTTGGACACTTGTGGTGCAATATTGTTACCAACTTAACTTTTTAACAAGATTCGGTTCACTCCTTTAGTTGGTTAACTCAGTCCAACAATATAATTACTCAGGTGAAATGCCCTAAAAATGCTGATGAAATGCCAGTATTTACTCGTCAAATACATCTCTTTACAACCGCTATGAGTTAATATTCTGAAGTAAATCTACTATAACATATCATTCAGAAAACGGAAACAGAAATTTCTTATATAAAGTTTCCTATTTATGCGGATAGATGGCGATCACTGAGACTTATTTCTCGTAGTGTCCTGTTAATGCACGCAAAATTCTGTTTACACTAAGCTAACGATCTGCCCTGCGTTCAAAAATTATTTTATACAAGAAACAAAATAAAAACACGCTGAATATGCTGTTACAAATTGACTTAAAATTACCAATAAAACAGGTTACAGTATCTGTGACATTACACTTTTCATGTTAGGAGAAGTACAACTTGTCATAATTTATCTACAGGTTTACTTTTACAACGTTGTATCAGAGCTATGACAGTTTTAGCGAAGAAGCACATCCTGTCGGAATTTTTCTCAAAATGAGCTATTACAATGCTGTACATAAGCTAACATTGGGCCAGATTAAATTACATAATCCCTTGGTAAAGGTTTGTAAGCGTAGAACTACATCCTGTCAGAATTTATCTCTAAAACTATTACAATGTTGTACCAGAGTTAAACTATTGCAATGTTGTACCAGCTAACCTCGAGCCAAACAATATTACACATTTTATTGATAAACGTGTATAACCTAAACGTTGAGGGTATAAAACAGTTTTGCAACAGAAAACCTCTCTCAAACATTGTAGTAGTGGTTGGTTTTAGATCAATCGATCTACCTATACACACTTCTATATCAAGCATTTTACAGAAATTACCTCCTCAGTGGTACAGCGGTGTGTCTGCGGACTTCCAATGCTAGAATCGGGGTTTCCCTACCCGTTGTTGGCAGAGCACAGATAGTCCATTGAGCTTAACTTCAAACAAACTTCTTATTAATGAAATTACTACATACGTAATTAGTTTAAAATTTATACCTCCAGATGGAAGTGCTGCCACATCAATCAAATTACTAGTAACTGAGTTCATGCGAAGTACGAAACAAATATAATGATCTCCCAATCATCAATTTTATCACAGTTTTTAATTAATCTGTCCTGATAAACTACAGCATAGTTAGAGAACCTCAAATTATCTTCTTACAGGTAATAATTTATTTTATCTCTGAATTTTATTATCATTATAATTACTGGTAATTATTACCTTGTATAATTAACATACAAAAACCGGTATGCTACTACTTTCTACTAAACTAATTAATACTTATTTTATTGGTTTAATATCGACCCTTTAGTTTATAATTGTATGTATATCGATGAATAATGATCTTCAAAAAATTCATTTGAAACATCTAGTTCCCAACACGTTGTAACTAATTGATTCCAACTTAATAGTTTTAAATCCATAGGAATACCACACCATAATAATATATCTGTCGTTACAAATGTGTCAAGTGTGACTGTTTACAGAAATCATTACATTCTCAGTAGTTCAGTAAAAAGAAGCGAGAGGACAAAACTTCATACAAAGATAGCCCAGATTTGTTCCGGAGGAAGAGTCTTACCTTTAGCTGCTCTGAGAATTATAGATAATAAAGAAACGCCTTAAACTTGTTTGCGTGGTTAAAGTTTATTTTAGTAGTCTATAGGTGTGTCGCTAGTGTTTTTCGAAGCTGACTAGACTCATCTTAATCCTACGTTTCGGCTAGTAAATTTTGTGTTATCTTCGGCTTAACTCTGATAAGAAGGGCTTCCGATACTTTTTTGTGTTTTCGCTCTTATCAGTGTAGTCCATTAAAGGTGCTGGGCACAAGTTAACTTGCTCACTGTTACTGTATCGTGTATAAATTATTTACTTTTTATTTTCCTATAGAACAATAATCATGGAAGAATAAATGACCATCAGTAGAGTTGTGCAGTTTAACCGTGAGATGACTTCCATAAAACAAAATCACATGTTGCCGACAGACGTATCTTGCAGTTTTCAGTACAACTTCAAGACTAGTTTAGCTAATGTACAAACTTTAAAGTATGGAGTGTAATTATTAACACCCCACGATGAGTTAGTTATTCTCAGTGCGGATAAATACACTAAAAACTAACAATTCTTGGGTTAAACACCATAAAAAGTAATCCCTTACATGACAATGAGAAATTGCAGAAAAAAGTAGGTAGAATTACAAAATTTAATAAAAAATTAGTATAGATACGATAACGGACATATTATCAGTAAATAAACGCGCCTCCAAGACACTTTGAGAGTTGTTTTAAACAGTGAACTAGAAAAGTTACAAGCAAAGTACAGAAACAATAAAATATTGATATAATAAATAGTAAATATACAGAAAAAGGTTTGTATTAAATTTGAAATGCTAATTGCAGTAATATTTATACTAAATGTAGAGACGACAATACATAAAAATGTCAATAAAAATTTATTTATATTAAATATTGAGACAACAATACATATGTAAGAGGTATGACATTATGAAAGGAGTGTGTCTTAACTGACATGCAAAATATAAAAATTTGACAATCAAGATCCTATTACTTTTAAGACAACACTTAGGGCTCTTTAAAAAAGTTTGTTCGAAAGAAAGCGTTGGTTATGCTCTTAGTCTTGTCAAGAGAATACCTCCCACGAGGTTCTACGAGATGCTCTCTTCCATTTGGATAGCCAAATATTAAACTCTGTTTATGGAATTCTTGAAAGATATTAACTCTATTCGAACGAGTGTGCGTTTTTTATGCTGTGTCATATACTTTTCTATCTTGCCCATTTTCATAGGCTATAATAAAATGAGAGACTTTCTATAATAACCGTTTGATATGGAACTCACTTTTCAAGTACTCAACTAATCCAGCAGTCACTCCTTAAAGGCGTTTATCACATCATGGCAGTTTTCTCAAACGTCTCCAGGGTGATCCTTTAAGATTAGCTATTAGGCCATTGTCCATCAGAATACCCATAAGGTCACGTCTTTATATGTCCGTAAAGAGTTAAAATTGAGGCTTGCCGACTATATTTCCGTCAATACAGAATGCCTATGTGGAAATAAAGATACGTTATGATAGGTTATAGTATTAAAACTGTCGTAAAGATGCTACGATTCTGGTCTGTGACCTAGGAGTCGCTATTTATTGCACATCGATTGCCACATTTGGTCTTGCTTCATCATTGTCTTCAACGTCAGCTTATGTGCACGTGGGCTTAATAACCAAGACAGATATCTTTCGGGTTCAGGTATATCCGTTTCTAACTCTGAACTTCTGACCAGAATAAAACAACCAATGAGTAAAACTCACAGCTACAAGGGCTCTGAATCAATTAATGGGACTAATGGGATTATGTCACTATCATAACTTACCTACAGCTAAAAGTACGGTGTACGTTTACAATTATTACATTTCAAATAGCACTGTGTACGTTTACAATTATTACATCTCAAACGCTAATTCCTTTAATATATAGCCCGACAGGTTAAACACTAAACCAGTGCCTGCCCACTTTTCTATTAAAAAAATAGTTTTCTGAAGAAGCAGATAAATCATATGGATACTCGTCAGTGTAATACCAGTAGTGTAAAAAAAATATCATTTATTTCCTGTAGACCAACAGTTTTAGTTCATAATAATGAGTGAACATCAACAGATGAAGTTAACGCTTGAGTATCACCTCCTTACACACATCATTGTTAAGACGATTTCTTCCATTGTTCACAAGCTTCTTCGTACCACTTGCATGTTACAAGCATGAAGGTATGAATCCACTTGCCTTCTGCTGTCCACAAAATGTGGACAGACAACTAGGTCAGAATTATATGTAAGAAGTGAAGAAGGACTGTTCTGGCTTTTAGTCATAGAAATTTGATATTATTCACAGTTCTGTTTCACAATTATATTGCACTCTATTGTGGGAGCGCAGAGCAAACGATGACGCTAACAGTGAACATAGAGTGACCTACTAGCACTATTATGTGTTGGCTACCAGCAATAGACTTATATTTAACATATGGGAAAGGAAATCCCATGTAATTATGAACACCCCTTGTTTTTACAAATGCGAGTATGAGAACGTATTAAAGAAACTAAATAAAATTCAAATATTTATTAACAGCTATTAGTTATTAGATCAACATTATTACTCATCAGGTTTTCATGTTAAAAAAAAACAAAAACGTGTTCAAGTTGTTTTATAGCTAATTTAAATTACGAGATTTAAATTCATTAATAATTCATGTGATTTGGTAATTCAATAACTGAAGACAATTGAATTGCTGATAATCACCAAAACCACGTTATATGATCCATAGTGTTGTATTCAACCTTTCGTCCTTTTCAAATACTTTTATATCTCCAATGTTCTTTGGAAGTACTTAAGAGTTAGTCAAAGCTTTTTTCTCTGCAGTATTTCCAAACATAAGTTTTGAAGCATCTTGGGATTTAAATATGATTATTGGTAATTAAAAATCAAATCTTAGAGCTTCAGTTGCTGGAGAATAGTTTGTAACAAATCATGTTGACTGATCATCGGTCCCCCGCTGGTACAACGGTAAGGTTATGGATTTACAACGTTAAAATCAGGGGTTCGACTACTCCCGATGGACTCTGCCGATAACCTGATGTGGCTTTGCTATAATGAAACACACACTGATTATCGGAGCTTGAAAATACAAGTTCTTCTAAATTTAATACAATCCAACCAGTTATCAAATACAAAGTTAACGTAAGGTTTATCATTGATATTACCTAACCAATGGTAAAGTTAGAGAGTAACTCGGTCTAACGTAAATAGTCTTTCATTAATTTACTGCCATAATCATTAAAATTGAAAAGACCATCCTTGTGGATAACACAAAGCAAAAGATTAAACAGTAAAAACTTATATTATAAATAAATATAACTAAAGTAAAATATTAAGTGATACACTAATAATATTCAAAAACAACTTACATATTATCCAAAAATACATAAGTTTAAGAGTATGCAATATAATCTGATATAATGTGTGTACAGTATAAGAATGGACAAACAGCGACAGGACTACTCTCTAGTATAATATTTGTATCTCTGAGTTAAATCAGCAAACTTATACCCAAGCGTGAAAAATGGTCGTTGCTTATTAAGCTGTGGGACGTGAAAGATGAAGACAAGTACTTTTATCTGTAAGTTAGGTTTTAGTTACTGACTCAGCTTTTGTAAAAACGATTTGCACGTGTTTAATTTAGCAGCTTGTTTACACAGTTACGACACGTGGCACGTGGTCGACGTGTTTAACACATTTACCTTTGGGTCACTCTGGATTTATAACCATTCGACAATGCAATGCCGCTTAAAAAAAGATAACTTTCGGCCCCATCAAAAATCCGTCGTAAAGAAGCTAGACTGGTATCTAGGACCATTAACAGTATAACAAATATGGAGTTCTAAAAGTTGAATAAGTTTCCAGCTTAACTATCGAAATCACCGACTATTTTCATGAGAAAGATTTTCGAAAAACTGAAATCATAGTAATCTCATTAGACCACTTACCTACCAACTCTTATCGTACACTTTTATGTCTTTCGTCTACTTAAACATGATATTGGAAGCTGATGTCAACATACAGCAGAGAATCTGAGAAGATTTTTTTCAGTACGTGCGCTCGAACATTGACTCGACGTCCTTTTTAAAACTTGTTACAAAGAAAAGCGCAGTGTCAAAGCGAAGGCAATCATGGCCATCAGACTGAACATACAACTGATAATGGAGTAAATGATTTAAATGATAGTGCTTGTTCTGCATAGAACATTGTTTTTATAAAATACAATTAGTCCCAGGTGTTCTAATTTATCGTATTTGAAGCTTTATTTAGTCGTTATAAACGTATTTTAGTTTCTCAACATAACTGAAGAAGCTTCGCGATTTCAACAACCAATGTGCACCAATTGTTATTATTTTTAGAAAGGCTTTATGTCATGGAATTATGACAAAATGTTGCTTCTACTGTAAAAGAGAAATTAAAAAGTTTAACACCATCCATACCAATTTTCCTCTTTTTTTTTTTGTTACTCACAAAGCTACTGTATGCTCAATTAGGTCTAACAGTTTTTGTTTTGTTTTTAATTTCGTGCAAAGCTACACGAGACCTATCTATAGTTACGCTGGACTAAAGGGAGGTAGCTAATAATCACTACCTGCCACCAACTCTTGGGTTATTCTTTTACCAATAAATAGTGGGATTGATTGTTACATATAACTCCTTGCGGCTAAATGGGTAAGCATGTTTAGTGTTACGAGTCTATCGCCCTTACCACCTGGCCGTGTCTAATAGACACCTTCGTTTTATACGATTGTATGAGAAATATACAAAGCATTTTAATACTTATGTTTTATAAATTTTTTATTGACTTGTTTATTTTTCGAATTTCAATAAACGTTTCGTTTGTTTTATTTTTGATATAGAATTTCTTCGATATTTGCTTATACTAATATTAAGGAAAAAAATAACTAAATTTTTATCCAAATATATTTATGAAAGTTCTTCTTGATACTTTGAGTGAAGTAGATTTAACCAAAGTATGTTTAGAAAGATTTGAGATTGTTTGCTTTTGAAGCACGTCTCATTAATACCAAGTAAGAAGGCATTCTGAAGAAAACGTGTTCTAGACTTCATACCCAAGTTAAATTAACATCGAGCTAATAGTGTCTTGATGTCTGAAGGTAAACAAGTAATGTAATAACGAGAATAATAATAATGAGAAGTAAAATAGTACAAAACATTAAATTAAATATTTAAAACAATAAGTTACATATTCCAGAATAACTTCAATAACCGTGGAAAGTCGCTCAAGCATCCTGTATTGAGGTCAGAAGTTTTATTGTTTTCAATCAAGGGAATACTTCAACGATGCAAATAATAAATTAATGCCAAATTATTTTTCTTTTCTTACACCAGTGATTATTACATCACAGAATTATTCTGTTACTCGTGCTGATCCATGGATTTCTAGCAAACTGATAATTAAGTGTTTACAATGCTGTCGTATGTGATCGTGGATTGAGGAAAGGCCATAACAAGCGGTGTTGTATATATAAGAAAAAAGAACATAGAGAAAGGAAATGGCGAAGGAAAATAAATAAGTAGCAGTGGGCATACGGAAAAAAATAAGAAACTAGAGAGAAAAACTGAAAAAACGATAGTACAAAGAAGTGATACCGAGTAGACATGAAGACAGGAAACATGGGTGTTTAAAACAGTTTGAATAAAAGTTCAAAATAAACCTCATAACTTAGATGAAATGTTTATAATACACACAAAAGGATCAATGAAATGGAATTTGAAATAGATGTTTATATACATATATTTATATATTTATGTACATTGGACAGAAACATTGAATCGAAGGAGGTAAAAAAAAAAAAGTGGATACGAAAAGAAAGAAAATAAAGTTAAAGAACAATGCAAGAATGTAATAACACATAAAACATACAATGTAAGAATGTAATAACACATAAAACATACAATGTGAGAATGTAATAACACATAAAACATACAATGTGAGAATGTAATAACACATAAAACATACAATGTAAGAATGTAATAACACATAAAACATACAATGTGAGAATGTAATAACACATAAAACATACAATGTAAGAATGTAATAACACATAAAACATACAATGCAACAATGTAATAACACATAAAACATACAATGCAAGAATGTAATAACACATAAAACATACAATGTAAGAATGTAATAACACATAAAACATACAATGTAAGAATGTAATAACACGTAAAACATACAATGTAAGAATGTAATAACACATAAAACATACAATGCAAGAATGTAATAACACATAAAACATACAATGCAAGAATGTAATAACACATAAAACATACAATGTAACAATGTAATAACACATAAAACATACAATGTAACAATGTAATAACACATAAAACATACAAATCAGTGTTGGTTTGGAAATTAGGTTGGAAATAATAATTGAAATTTAATTGTATTTATAAATAACTAGACAAAAAAGTGTCTTCAAAGACAAAGGCACCTGTTACTAATCTTGTTTGTTGTTTTCTCTGTTTCAACAAAAGGATCACATTGAATCACATTTGTTTCTTCCATACTTCAACTTAAGAATCACATGAACTCAGATTTGTTATCTTACCTGTTTCAAGAAAAGGATCTCATGCAATCACATTTGTTGTCATATCTGTTTCAAGGAAACTATTACGCGGTATCACGTTTGTCGTCTTTTCTATTTCAACGAAACAATAATATTGAATCACATTCGTTACCTTCTTTGTTTCATTGATAGAATCACACTGAATATCATTTGTACCCTCTCTTTTATCGTAAATAGGTAAGTTTTTCATTCTCACCGAGTGAAACATGTTGTTTGTCATGTCTTCAACTTAACGAAGAGAGTGTAGTGCATAATAACTGGATCACATTTAACAGCTTTTGGAGTGCAATTATTCGCCTGTATAATAATTAATGACTTTTTTGTTTGTTTGTTTGTTTATTTGTAATTAAGCACAAAGTTACACAATGTGCTATGTGTTCTGCCCATCAAGGGTATCAAAATCCGGATTCTGGAGTTCTAAGTTCGTAAACATATCGCTGAGAGTAAGAAATACAAAAGCTTAAAAATAAATAAATAGAATAAAACTAAATATAACTCGAATATCATTATTTACTAGGCATATACATACATATACATATACATACACTATAATCGGCGCTATCTTTACACGTTTCATGAAGACATGAAAGTAGCAGCAACATTTGGAGGGAAGACAAGATTGAGGACTTGTAGAAATTCACCACTAGTGTCAAAAGACATTTTAAATAATTAAGGGTGATAGTGTGTGTGTTTTCTTATAGCAAAGCTACGTCGAGGTATCTGCTGTGTCCACCGAGGGGAATTGAATCCCTGATTTTAGTATCGTGAATCTGAAGACTTACCGTTGTCCCAGCGGGGTACTAAATGTTCGGTGTGATCTGAATTCGAACCCGCGCCCTTCAGATTACAAGCCGAGTGCCCTGTCCACCTGACTATGGCGGACAGGCAAGGGTGATAGAAGGAGATAAGTTGAAAAACCATAAATGATGAAAAATACACGAGAATTCGATTTCACCTAAAATACGATGTTTATCGCTTCCTAACTAACACAATATTTTGAAGTGTTAACAATTTTTAGAAGTCTATATTATAAGTATTTCAAAAAATGGTTAGTCCATTAAGATATGAAGTACAATGATGTCAGATTTTATTGTTTTGAAAAAAGAATAGATCTCCTCACGCGCCTTTATTTTCTGTGTTTTATTTTTGTTTCCAATAGAATGTGCTGAGATATGCTGCAAAACAATTCACTTCTCTCAATTGATTCCTGAAGTCATCAGTTACGATAGAATACGTTAGAAATGTCAGTTTTAATGTGATGGCCAAGTACAAACACAACATCAACAAACAAGTGTGTCAAACATTTGTGATGTACTGCAAAAACTTCACTTCTGACGTCATCAGTTACAACAGAATACGTTAGAATTAACAATTTCAATGTGGTGACCAATTAAAACTACAATAAGAAACGACTTTACGCACTATTGTCTGATAACCAGATGTATGTAGCTTTACTCATAGTTTATTATAAGTATTGCTATAGTTATGTGGTTCATGCTTTGAAGTTCCTGGTTTGGATGTTTGTGGAGGTGGAAATAGTAACCACTAGATGATATGCTTATTACGAATTGCAATATTTTCGTCGTTAAATTTGGGGTTTTCTGCAGTTGGCACAACACAGCTAGCCCATTGCAAAATTTTACGCTTAACAACAAACAAACAATTTCATTTCTGTTACTTAAGAAATGTAATTCTATTTTATTATCTCACAATTAATTTTCTAATTAACCAAAGTGAGAAAGAAAGTTGGTGTTGGAAAGATGCACCGAACAACCATAACTATGGTATGTCTAATATTAGAATGAAATTAATATTTATATATATATTTTTAAGTAAACCGCTAAAGTTTATGATCAGATTTGATTATACACGCGAGACAAATACTCCTCTATAATTAACTTGAATTATAAAGCTCAACATGAAAACGATCGTGGTTAAATTTCAACTCAAGTAAGCGTTGCACACTCATTAAAAGTTGTTCCCTATCTATATAGTTAGGTAGTTTACCTATATAACGTTCCTTCAGAATTGATAATTAGTTCAGAACTATGACACACGAACGTGTAATATATTCTGTGGACTGTTGACAAGAATAGCTGGCATCGTTTTTCACTAGACCAGCACCGCACCTTTAAATATTGTTTAGTAGATGAAACTTGTAATTATCTATTGAATTAACTGAAAATTTGTTTGTTGTTAAGCGCAAAGACACAGAATGAACTATCCGTGCTGTGCCCACCACGAGTATCGAAACCAGTTTTTACTGTTATAGGAACTGAGAGTGAGAAAAAGCAGAAATTCATTATGGAGTTCATAGGAAAGAAGCACGAGAGAGCGAAGGAATACGAAAATAATTGCTCGAAAGACTGATAAAGCAAAAATTGTTCATGTTTTGAATGTTTGTTTGTTTTTAATTTCGCGTAAAGCTACATGAGTGCTATCTGCGTTAGCCGTCCCCATTTTAGCAGTGAAAGACTAAAGGAAAGGCAGCTAGTCATCACCATCTGCTCCAAACTTATTGGCTAAATTTTATCAAAAAATCGTGGAATTGACTGTCACATTATAACGCCCCACGTGTAAAAGGATGAGCATGTTTGGTGGGACGAAAATTTTAGTGTTATAGGTCTACGAACTTAACGCTAAACTACTAGAGGCCAATTAAAAAAGTTCATTATCTTTGCGTTGATCGATACAGCCAACTCGCTTTCGTTGTCCAAGCAATGTTGTAGAAATTACTGAACAACGTCTGAGCATTAAAACTGAATCGTTTCGAAATCTGTTAAGTGCGGGAAGTCGTAAAATGAACCAGTTTTTCGTAACAAGTAAACTAATTCAAGGTATAGAACACAGATTCATTCAAGTGTCTTATACAGGCTATTTTCCTTAATTAGGTAATCCAAACACAAAGGTATTATGTCCTTAACATACCAGATCTCGTAGAAAGCATGCTTTTATTACTACAGATTCTGTTGAAATGAAAGATTGTTACAAGTTCTAGCCAGATAAACGAACTTTTATCTTAGTTAAAAAGTTTATTTTAAATAAATTGTTTCCGGATATGAAACCTGTGGAAGCTTTTTGCTACCAGAGTAATGAAGAAAAACATGATACAGAAATAACGTACTTTTTCTTGTGTTTCAAAATGTTTTCCACTTACTATTTAAAGTTTTACACTATTACTGAGAGCTTATAAAGAGCGAGTTTGGCCTAGTAGTTAATCTACCAGAGTACGAATTCGAGGGTCCATTGTTTGTGTTCCGAGGTTACAAAACTGCGCTCTGCACTTTGAAGTGGTGGGTGCGTTATACGACCGATAGTCAAATCTCACTATTTAATTAGAGTAGCCCAAGAGTTGGCAGCGAATACAGTTTATTAGTTACCTGCCCTTAGTCTCTCATCTCGAAAGTGGCGACTACTAGCTCATATCCCTTGTTTAGCTTGCGCGAATTTCTAAAACGAACCAAAACAACAATAAAAGGTACATAATATTTTTTTAGGCACATTATGCTTCTATATTAAGAGTAAAAACACAAAAGTCAGGGTTTTTTTTGTACAATGAAAGGTAAAATATTCATTGCTACTTGCAGTCAACTAGTTTTGGTAACACAGTTACAATCATCAATGTAAATATTAGTCCTGATGATCGTAACAGTGTTACCGAAACTGTTGACTCTGAGTAACGATAAATATTTTATCTTTTATTGTGCCAGACACATGTCGATTTTTGTGTTTATTACTGTTGTTAAAACATCTAACATGCTATTCTATGAATTATGATAAATTAAACTGAACAAACAGTCAAGGAACTCGACCCGTAATCCGAGGGTTGCGGGTTCGAATCCCCGTCAGACCAAGCAAGCTCGCTCTTTCAGCCGTGGGGCGTTATAATGTGACGGTCAATCCCACTATTCGTTGGTAAAAGAGTAGCACAAGAGTTGGTGGTGGGTAGTGATGACCAGCTGCCTTCCCTCTAGTCTTACACTGCAAAATTAGGAACGTCTATCGCAGATAACCCTCGTGTAGCTTTGCGCGAAATTCAAAACAAACAAAACAAACGCGATAACTAAAAAGTCAAGAAAAAGATCTGTATCAGAATGTAAAGTCATAATCAGAATTTGTCACTCATACCTTCATGTTATTTATATTCTCAACATTGATAGAAATCTAATCTTGATGTAAATGAAGATCGTCAAAATGTAAAAAACAATGAAATGAACCATGACAAGTAACAGTAGGAGATGATAAGAAATGTTGAAACATGACAAGTAACAGTAGGAGATGATAAAAATGTTGAACCATGACAAGTAACAGTAGGAGATGATAAGAAATGTTGAACAATGAGAAGTAACAGTAAGAGATGATAAGAAATGTTGTAACATGACAAGTAACAACAGGAGATGATAAGAAATGTTGAACCATGACAAATAACAACAGGATATCATAAGAAATGTTGAACCATGACAAGTAACAGTAAGAGGTGATAAGAAATGTTGTAACATGACAAGTAACAACAGGAGATGATAAGAAATGTTGAACCATGACAAATAACAACAGGATATCATAAGAAATGTTGAACTATGAGAAGTAACAGTAAGAGATGATAAGAAATGTTGAACCATGACAAGTAACAGTAGGAGATGATAAGAAATGTTGAACCATGACAAGTAACAGTAGGAGATGATAAGAAATGTTGAACCATGACAAGTAACAGTAGGAGATGATAAGAAATGTTGAACCATGACAAGTAACAGTAGGAGATGATAAGAAATGTTGAACCATGACAAGTAACAGTAGGAGATGATAAGAAATGTTGAACCATGACAAGTAACAGTAGGAGATGCTAAGAAATGTTGAACCATGACAAGTAACAGTAAGAGATGATAAGAAATGTTGAAACATGACAAGTAACAACAGGAGATTATAAGAAATGTTGAACCATGACAAGTAACAGTAAGAGATGATAAGAAATGTTAAAACATGACAAGTAACAACAGGAGATGATAAGAAATGTTGAACCATGACAAGTAACAACAGGAGATGATAAGAAATGTTGAAACATGACAAGTAACAGTAGGAGATGATAAGAAATGTTGAAACATGACAAGTAACAACAGGAGATGATAAGAAATGTTGAACCATGACAAGTAACAACAGGAGATGATAAGAAATGTTGAACCATGACAAGTAACAGTAAGAGATGATAAGAAATGTTAAAACATGACAAGTAACAACAGGAGATGATAAGAAATGTTGAACCATGACAAGTAACAACAGGAGATGATAAAAAATGTTGAAACATGACAAGTAACAGTAGGAGATGATAAGAAATGTTGAAACATGACAAGTAACAACAGGAAATGATAAGAAATGTTGAACCATGACAAGTAACAACAGGAGATGATAAGAAATGTTGAACCATGACAAGTAACAACAGGAGATGATAAGAAATGATGAAACATGACAAATAACAACAGGAGATGATAAGAAATGTTGAAACATGACAAGTAACAGTAGGAGATGAAAAGAAATGTTGAAACATGACAAGTAACAACAGGAGATGATAAGAAATGTTGAACCATGACAAGTAACAACAGGAGATGATAAGAAATGTTGAACCATGACAAGTAACAACAGGAGATGATAAGAAATGTTGAACCATGACAAGTAACATCAGGAGATGATAAGAAATGTACAACATATTTCTTTTCTTTTGTGACGTTAAATTATTCTTGTCAACACTGTTACACAAATTATTCTACTCAACGTACAGATTCTTACAAATATCAAATACGGCCAATAGTAAAAAAATAAAAATCTAAAAGTGTTGAAATATGGATTTTTCCTGCTTAAGAGCACAAACGTGTTATAAGATATGGATGTTTATACACACGAGACAGCTCTTGTTTATAACACCCAAAAGAGATGGGGTTATACTCGACCCGCAGAAATCGAGAAAAATTTTGGCTTCTTCCATAACGTTAAAGATCCATTTAAGTATTTAACCAGGTTGCAACTGTTGGAAAACGTTTTTCTCAACCGTTATCAGAACAGTTCTTGTTTCACTTGCTGAGTAAACAAAACTATGACCATTACAATCCATCGGAGTGTGTAGTTCCATTGTTTCATTTTTTATTCACTTTCTTATACTTGAGTTATTTCAATATCATATTTCTATTGATGCGTAGAATATATAACAAATACCACACTGCGATTGACAAATCGTATTGGGTTCACAGTAAAATTAAACGTGTTAAGCTGAGACTGCAACTCCGTTCAGCACGTTGGGTCCTGACTACAATATATTTCTGAATTTATTTTAAACTTTCCACCACTTTCCAACGCTAAAATCAGTGGTTTGATTCTCCTTGGTGGAGATAGCAGATAGCCTGATGTGGCTTCACTGTAAGAAAACAAACACACACGCACAGAAATATATTATATAATAACAGCTAATTAGACTGTCCAGAAATACACTGCACTATAACAGTTCAGTAAAATTCCTAAAAATATATTATATAATAGCAGCTAATTAGAATGTCCAGAAATACACTGCACTATAACACTTCAGTAAAATGCCTAAAAATATATTATATAATAACAGCTAATTAGAATGAACAGAAATACACTGCACTATAACAGTTCAGTAAAATGCCTAAAAATATATTATATAATAACAGCTAATTAGAATGAACAGAAATATACCACATAATAACAACTAAGCAGAATACCCAGACAATGGTATAATACTGCATTTTAAATGCCGGCGATAGTAAGTTTTTAATATAATAGTAAATTGTAACACAACGATTTATAACCATGAAGAAGCAGTTTTATTTTAAGGAAACCTACAACATGTTTCGACAGAAGATTTGTCTGTCTTCTTCAGAGAAAAAAAACACAGACTTGTAAGGCATAAAAGGTTTATAAAAACACGTTAATAAATTTTTATCCCAGTTTTAGGAAATAGTGCTCTGAAAGTTTCGAACTTGGAATTAACTAAGCTTAATTTTTGCTTAATACGTCTCGTTCTGGTTTTTTCTCTTTCTTTCCTTTATCTTCTGACCTTAATTTTTGTCTGCCCTGTTTAGGCTTGGGTCCTTTGAAGTTTATTATTACTGTTACTATTACTTACTAACAGAGCTATATGTCTATGCCTGATCATGTATTACTTATCATATGCATTTTAGGCATTTTATCAATTTGCCAATTTCTTTATGTATTGCTCGTATTAATTCTAATAATCATATTTCTCGGTCATAATTTCATTGTAAGTCTAAACTCAATTCATTGATTGTTCTGTGTTACTCTGACTCTGATTGGCCTATTACTTTTATTCGCTTAACTTTCATGGATTCTATTTCTACTACGATAACAATATATATATGTGCGGTGTTTATAAGGAAGCTTTTGAATTTATTGAAACTGGAATATTCTATTGTATCAGATATACTATTTGAAATGAAGCTAAAAGCGATTCAGTGAGATATCTGTGCTCTACTCACTACGGGTATCAAAATTTAGTTTCTAGCTTTATAAGTCCACAAACATACCACTGTGATACTAGGGGGCAAACATATTACATCCAGTATCAATGCATCTCTTTACTGCTAACTTAAGTATATAGATTTGAACAAAAAAATAATAAGCTAACTAATTAATGAAGAATGTTCTTATTGAGAAACTAACCAGAAGTAGTCTGTCTTGCAAATCAATACAAACTAAAACAGAAAGTGAAATACTCTCGTTATTAAAGAAATCTGCAACTATAAGCTCAAATATTACAATTGCCTTGTGATCTTTTACTTTATTTCTAATACGGCTTTCTACAAAGATGAGAGTATTTGTTTGTTTTGGAATTTCGCACAAAGCTACTCGAGGGCTATCTGTGCTAGCCGTCCCTAATTTAGCAGTGTAAGACTAGAGGGAAGGCAGCTAGTCATCACCACCCACCGCCAACTCTTGGGCTACTCTTTTACCAACGAAAAGTGGGATTGACCGTCACATTATAACGCCCCCACGGCTGAGAGGGCGAGCATGTTTGGCGCGACTCGGGCGCGGACCCGCGACCCTCAGATTACGAAGCGCACGCCTTAACGCGCTAGGCCATGCCAGGCCCAAGATGAGAGTAACAATGCTTTATAAGGCTTAACAACAAATACAATTTATTCAACAATAAGAACACGTATATATAAATTCAATAGCTACCAAAAGACACTTAGTAAACAATATATCATAAATATCAATATTATTTTTAAACAATGGAATTCCGGAGAAAGAAACATAAGGAAAAATACCTACTTAAAAATACAGTAAACACAACATTCCAAAAATACCTTTCAATATTAGTAATAATATCGGGTGATAAAACACAATAATTCACTAACTGTATAGTCCACTAACTATTTCATAATTATCTACCTTAGTGAAACTTCTAGCAGTAAGGCCTAGCATGGCCAGGTTAGTTAAAGCGTGCGACTCGTAATCGGAGGGTCGCGGATTCACATTTCCGTCGCGCCAAACATGTTCGTCCCTTTCAGCCCTGGCGGCATTTTCATGTGACAGTCAATCCCACTATTCTTTGGTAAAAAAGTAGCCTAAGAGTTGGCGTTGGGTGGTGATGACTAGCTGCCTTCCCTCTAATCTTACACTGCTAAATTAGGGACGGCTAGCGCAGATAGCCCTCGAGTAGCTTTGCGCGAAATTCAAAAAACAAAATAAACTATCTAGCAGGATATTTATTTACTGAGTAGGTCACGAGAATACACTTCATGTGATCATAAATTTACATAACCTTCTGCAACATTATTAGTATCTGCATGTCACCGCTAGAGAAGATGGTATAGGTTTCATCATATATACTTATTTGCCTAATACTACAAATCATTAACTAGAAGGTGAATTAGCGATTTAATGTGACTACAAATTCTTAGATAGACTAGATAATAGAAAAAATAAAAAATGAACGATTAACACTACCATGATAATAAGAAAGTATAATTTTCTATCGCGCAATAATGTCTCTGCTTATCACGATCATTATGGTCTGATTATCCATCTCCGCTGAGCCTTACGACTATAATCCCAACTGATTTGGAGTCGGCCGGTATTTCTACAACCTTGTGTGACCGGCCCAGTTGACATCCATCTAGGACGAGTGTGTTCGGCCACGACAATTCAAACTTGCGATTCTTATCAAATTGTAGGTTGAGCGCCCTGATACTAATGTTTAAGACAAAATCAGTTAACTTTGATTAATATAGTGTTGACAAACCAACACTGCCCTCTTGATCTTTCTCCTCTGATGTGGCCCGACATTGCCAGGTGTTTAAGGCACTCGACTTATAATCCGAGGGTCGCGGGTTCGAATCCCCGTCACATCAAACATGCTCGCCCTTTCAGCAGTGGGAGCGTTATAATGTAACAGTCAATTACACTATTTTTTGGTAAAAGAGTAACCCAAGAGTTGGTCGTGGGTGGTGGTGACCAGCTGTCTTTCCTGTATTCTTACACTGCTAAATTAGGGACGGCTAGCGCTGATAGCGCTCGTGTAGCCTTGCGTGAAATGCAAAAGAAACCAAAATAAACTTCCTCTGATGTAAATGAATAGTTTGTCTGCTTTGTTCTTAAGCACAAAGTTGCACAGTGGGCTATTTGATTTGTGTCTAGCGCAGAGAACAAGCTTCAAATATCAGCGTTATCAGCCTTGAGTCTTGTGATTGTGCCACCTGTCTAAAACAGTCGAAATCAATAAAATTTCAATCGCAGACACGAGAAAAAAAAACAACTTGTCAACATAGATAGAAAAAAAGCAGACTTATTTGCGAAAAAAATGTTCGATAAATTACATTATTATCAAAGCGAATGAAAAGACAAGTCGTCAAGAATAACTGCCAAAATACCTTGAGTAAAAATCGACTTTGTTTGCGTATTCTAACTTTTATGAGGTATTAGATCAAAATGAAGGCACGGAAATGGTGTTATCAAAGCAAACATTCTTATAACTTCTGTGAGTGTGTGCGTGTATTTCTTATAGCAAAACCACAGCAAGCTATCTGCTGCGTTTACCGATGGGAATCGAACCCTTCATTTTAGCGTTGTAAATCCGAAGACTTACCGCTGTCCCAGCAAGGGACAAGTTTGTGAGCAGTATTGGAGAAACTGTGATAAAAGGTAATAACGTGTGGTTAAAGTAAGTCAGAAACATGTAAAGACAGGAAAAGTTGAGGTGATTATTAAATTTTTTTAAGAAAATATAACAATAAAGTTGATGTAACTTGCAATAATTCGTCAGGTATGTGAATAACAGTCTAAGAAAGCGCACTTATTTATTCAGGCTTAGATATTAAACATTTTTATTTTGTAAACACTTCTTTTAAGATAGTATAATATTGAAAAAAAAATCCAGAATTCAAACATTATCGAGCTAAATATTAAGAAACGATATTCAGAACCTAAACCAAAAACGTCTTTTTTTTTTTCAATTGAAGTCATTATTTTGTTTAAAATTATTATGAAATTATCATTTTGCTTACTTTTTAACATGTACTCGAAAATATTTTGAATGAATTGCATACATTCCAAAAGAACCAAAAATATAATAACATTATCTCTTTTGGAGTTGTGATTTGTTGTAAATTTCGCACAAAGCTACACGAGTTCTATTTGCGCTAGTCACCTCAAATTCAGCAGTGATAGACCAGAGGGAAGACAGCTAGTCCTAACCACCCATAGCCAACACTTGCACTGTTTTTTTACCAAGAAATGTGAGATTGACTGTCAAATTATAACGCCCCTTCAGCTGTGAAGACGAGCATGGTTTGTGGGAAAGGGATTCGAATCCGAAACTCTCAGGTTACGAATCGAACACCCTAACCACCTATTCATGCTGGTCCGGCTATATAGGAAATAAAATACAACAAACTAATACAGAATATCGTTCTTATTCATTATTTACTGTAAACGCATTTTTCTGGTGTGTTTGCAGTTGTTTCTTATCATTGAGAAACAGTTGATGAATTGAAAAACCAATAGTCTGGTTACAGTTAAGTTACTCTACCAGCAGCACAACGACATACGTGCGGACTTACAGTGCTAGAAATGGGGTTTCAATATCCGTAATGGGTAGAGCACAGATAGCACTTTGTGTAGCTGGGTGCTTAACTTCAAACAAAAAAAAAACACGTTTTGAAAGTAAAATAAATATAAGTATGTTTTGTTGCTTTAGTATGAGTATTTTGTCCAATAGAATCGCCTTTCCTTTACCTCTCAACCTCTAACATTATTTATTCTATTTATTGGAGAAATAGAGTCAGAGGCATCAACAACTGAGATTCTGTTCGATGATCTTTTAAAATGATTGAAGTTTCTGCTTATATTGTTTTATCCTAATAAAACTACGTTCATATAAGGGAAAATGACGCAAGAAATTTGTCTAAAATAGCAACTTGTAGTGTGAAACATGTAAACTTCCAATAAGGTGTTAGCTTATTTAACAGGCTTACTTAAATTTTGTGAAGTTCTTTGTTAACTGTTTAGCTGATTTAAATTAAAGCCTCTTTGGGCTATCTGCTGTAATCCGCGCGGGAAATCGAACCCAGGATTTTAGCGTTGTAAGCATGTAAATTGACCGCTGTCCCGCCGGCGGACTTGTAATGTGTAAAGTTCAGTTTCAAACGGAAAATATTCGAGTGAAGAAGATGGTTAGAATAAAAAATAATTAAATGCCAAAGATAAATCAACAATACAACATGTTTCCAAGTAATCTGTCATTACTTTACTAGCTATAACGATGTTACGATGAGGAATTCGAACCTTTGCCCTTTAGATTACGAATCGATTGCTTTAACCACTTGGCCATACCGGCCCAGTTATATAGGTTACAAGTAAACAGTGATCAGCTTGTGTCCTTGCGAAATATCTTTGGGTAATGTTCCAAGTTAGTGATGGTGTAATCCCCGGGTGCACTAGAAACTAGTTTGTGTCACGTAGGTTGAAAAAATTCACACCGTCGCTCAGGTTACAATTACATCTGACGTAACATAAACACAAAAAAACCCCATCAACAATAGAAATATGCATACACATATAATCGTTTTCACTTAAATAAACATCATTTAATACAAATATTGTTTCAGTTAGTTATTTAGACCGAAATATTGTTTTCCCAAAAAATCTCTTCTTTTGGGATCATTACCCATTTAGAGATCAACATAGATGGTTACTCTATTCGTTAGCTAACAAATATCACGTCCTTCGTTGTTTATACAAGTTGTAAAAAATTCATACGGCCGCAGGTTTCATTTTATAATACAGAATCCAATAATAACTAATTTAAAATTAATCATAAATCATATTGTGTTATAAATCTATTTGATTCTTTGGTCATGATGAAGGGCTGTGCGAAAAAGAAAGAAATGTTCGAAATGTGATTGATTATCATGGAGTGTGTTTTTTTTCTTATAGCAAAGCCACATTGGGTTATCTTTCGAGTCCACCGAGGGGAACCGAACCCCTGATTAATTGCCATGGACTGAGACTGATGAGTCCTCAAACTGATGAAAATAATTCTACTCATCTCATTTCTTTTATTAATTATTATAATTTGCATAAACTACAGAACCGGTTTAAATATCACGAGGGCATTACTTATTTATTGATAATCGATTTTATTAAGCTCCAGAGACAATGGAGTAGATCTAATCAGACATATTCGGAAAACAATGTCAATATATATACAATTCAGAGATTTCTAACTTTCTCACGCTGTTTCAGTTTTCATACAGTCTTCAAGGTAATTGTATCAAAAAACTACTTACACGTCTGCACTGCACGTATTCGTCATTACTTTAACCGCACAACTGGCAACAACGAAGCCTCTTACAGCAAAAGTTCAAGTCTTTTGTCTCCGAAACAATGTGAAAAGTTTTCACCAATGCAGTTTCCGGGTACTACTGCAATTATCATGTAACGAGATTACCAGCTATGGTTAACGATAAACTGTTGTTTTTAATTTCTTTCTAACCCTTTCAGCTTCGTGAACACTGTAACCCAGTTACGAATGGATATATTTGTCTGTTTGACATAATAAACATTAAAATACTTGTTAGTTTCTAATCCAGTTACACGAGTATTTTCTTTCTGTTTTTTTCGGTAGAATTTTTTTCAGCGTGAACATGAGGAGAAAGTTTAATTTTCTATTTTTTACTGCACGTTGAATGATTTTCTTTTTTAGATGAATTCACATAGAGCCTTCGTCATGATGGCCAACTGATGGCCAAGTTAACTTTTTGTTTAGCTCTATGTACACAGCTAACTCTGATCGAAAATTATTATTATTATTTAATTCGTTGTCTCCTTATTCGTCATTGCTCTCTTAAAATAAATTGTTCTGCATGTGTCTCGTTACTGTTGAAAAGTGCTGTTTGCACGTGTTTTTTCTTTCTGTATTTACTGTTATCGCGAGATACGTTACTTGCTTTTCTTTTTCAATGAAATTAAATGGAACGCTGAGTGATAATTGCTTTATTACAGTTGCTTGTATGTAAGGAATCTCTTTGAAAACGTTGTAATATATTAGAAAAAATGACGTTACTTTAGAAAACGTTACAGAAAAATGGAACAGAATTTAATATTTTTCGTAGTTGAGTGTCAAGTCATTCATCATTAAAACAGCCTGAAATAACAATCTGTTAATAATAACTAATCTCTAAAAACTGTTTCCCACAGTAAACTTGTAAATTAAAGTTATAGACTATAGCAGAGGCATTGTTAGGCGCTGACACATGGGGCCAGTGCCTCGAAACATCAGCTGGCGTCTTAAAAAATCCGAATAGAAAACCATGATTGATATCATACTGAAATGATAAAAATTCCCGCGCTTATGGGAACCGAGTCCCGAATCTTTTAAGCACCTAGTGACTCCCGTGGATTAGAGTTTGTTAGGTACCAATATATAGTACATTTAATGTTATTGGTTCACGACGTCTAATACGTCTTAACAATGAAGAGTTGTTTGTTTGTTTGTTTGTTTTTAATTTCGCGCAAAGCTACTCGAGGGCTATCTGCGCTAGCCGTCCCTAATTTAGTCTTAACTAGAGGGAAGGTAGCTAGTCATCACCACCCACCGCCAACTTTTGGACAATTCTTTTATCAGCAAATAGTGGGATTGACTGTCACATTATAAAGCCCTCAAGGCTGAAAGGGCGAGCATGTTTGTTGCGACCGGGACTCGAAGCCGCGACCCTCCGATTACGAGTTGAACACCTTAACCCACCTGGTCATGCCGGGCCTAACAATGAACAAACTTTAAAAGTTGTTTATAATAGTAAACGTTTAAATAAAACTTACAGAGTGTAGTTTTTAACTGATGATACATTGTACTGGTAGTGTTACACATTGATGATACATTGTACTGGTAGTGTTACACATTGATGATACATTGTACTGGTAGTGTTACACATTGATGATACATTGTACTGGTAGTGTTACACATTGATGATACATGGTACTGGTAGTGTTACACATTCATGATATTTTGTACGTAATTTTCATGTGAAAATTAAAACTTCGAAGTGTTTTTTATACGCTTTGTAACATAATTCATTGCTGTACAAACCAAAACGCTTTTACAGCTTTGTATATTTAAGCTGGTTATAAAGTGGTTTTAAAAACCTTCTTCTGCTTATTTCACTAATTTTTTTTTCCAATTTAACCGCCCATTTCCAATTGACCTATTATTATTTCTAAATATGTGTATTTACGCCGTGTTGGATACTTCTAAACAGTAGAAAGGCTATGTGGTGTGCTTTGGATATTTCTAAGCAGTAGAAAGCTTATGTGGTGTACTTTGGATACTTCTAAACAGTAGAAAATCTATGTGGTATATTTGGATACTTCTAAACAGTAGAAAGACTATGTGGGGTACTTCATAAAACAACAATGTCTTTTCACATTTCATGAAGTGAAATGTAATGAACTTCATTCACTTGCTTGAGCATATTTATAGATGATCTATGGATCATTCACCGTTCGGATCTACCTGTGTGACTGAAATATCTTCAGATTAGGTTGATGAAGTTTGTTGATCTTACTAAAATAAATCACAATATCTTTCTGCTAACGAGATAAAAACAACAACAAATAACATGTAATAAAATTTGAGCCAAGAGCAAAGTTTTTCTTGTTTTTTGAGATATCATTTATTGAAGCACGTTTTTTAAAGGGACAAATACGATGATCGAATGGTTTGAATGATTAAAAGAAATGTCTTGTTAGAAGTATTTTTTTAATTATATTTAATTTTAAAATGAAAAGGTTATTTCAAGAAATGACATTAAATACGTGCACACACATGATGTTAGTGATCAAAGTGTTAAGATATCTGTTTTGGTTCTGACGTTATTTTTATACCATCAAGTACTCTAATAATGAAAAACAAACATGAATTAAAAATGTGACATAGCTAAAGTTTCTTGAGTTTTAAAACTTCACTCATGTTTTTAATGTTAATAAACGGTTGAAATGTGGAGTCCGAACGTTAACTATGGTATATACAGGTGCCCACATAATATTTAAGGTACATCAATGCACAAAAACAGGATTTTAGTAAGATTACAATGTGCCACGAATACATATAATTCATATTTATTAACTGTGAAGGTATTATAATAAGGAGTGTGCATCACTGCTCATTTCTATTTGAAGCCTGTTCTCGCTGTGCTTGTCTTCACTTTACGATGTGTAATTTGTCTTGTTTGAAATATACGGCTAATATTTAATTATTAAATACAAATTTTATTTACCATTGGCCACTATACTTTACACTTTCGTGACATCTTATACACGATTAGTTAACAACAAGTTTACACAAAATGTTTTTAAATTAAAACTTACATGTTTGTACTCACGATCTTTTGAGTCGAGTATGAGCAGAGTTTCAAACATGGCGCTCTCCTGGATCTCCAGTTGCGTCAGGAACAAAAAAATCCCATGCCAGATTCTGTTGACCATAGGCAAAATTCATTGTTTATTAATAAAGCAAAAATATACATTTGAGCTGTGTTAATAAGTATAGTTGTTTCCTTTCAACTTATAAAGCCCTGTTGGAAGTTAAAAATTTATGTTTATACTGAAATACAACATTAGCCAAAATATTTGCATACTATTCTATATTAATGTTATTATCTACCTGCATGAAGTAGTTACTGAGTTAGTGCTCATATAGTAACAGAAAAGGTAGCGTATGATTGAACAAACATGTTTGAATTCTTATTATGATCTGATAAAGTTTTCGAGCACTTGTTCGAAGTAACACATCTATACTTGTTTTATATAAAAGAGTGTGATTTTGGTATAATCTTTTTCGAAACAGATCAAGGCTTTTTTTTTAGACTATTTCTCTGTATTTGGTGTAGAATCATGCCAACTAATGTGTCAAAAGCTTTATGGCATCAAAATGTTGGACTATCCAGAAATGATAGAAAGCAAACGGACATTTCCAGAACAATGTGCTGTGTCTAGAATGTTGAAACGTCATTGGACTACAAATACGTCGTTCCATTAAATTCTACTGCCCGATAAAATCCTGATACATTTTACGATAGGAAAAAATGAACACATTCATTCCGAAATATACAGATGAACAGGAGAAAGAACAAAACAAGAAAATAAATATGTAAAAAGGGTGGTTTGGGTTTGAGAACATTTTTATGTAGGGGAACGAACAACGTTTCGATCTTCTTCAGTCATCGTCAGATTCACAAAGAAAGAAAGAAGTAACTGACCGATAACTAACCACATGTTTGAAGGGGTTGTCTAACTGAGTGTAGGAATGTAGAGGGCGTGCTTAGATGTTTGATTATATTTATTAATTTAAGTATAAAGGTGTTCCTTTGTATTGGTTTATTTCGGGCTTGACTTCTTGTATAAGTAAGGCTTCTTTAATTTCCCGTTTGTTTATGTTTGTTTTTTTATTTAGAAAACACCCAAATACTAATTTTTTATAAGCTTTTTTGCATATAATTTTAAAAAATGTGTAAACAACAAAATTTAGGATAAACTATACTGATGAAAGAATTACTTTAAAAGTAAACTAGAAATGTTATTAAATTGAAATGTTACAAATAAAATATTTGTTGATTATTTTACCTGTGTAATTTAAATAAAGAACTATATTATTGTACGTTATTTCTATATTTTATTAATAATTACTATCATGTTTTTTATATTTGTACATGCAATATTTTGTTTTTGAGCTGCACAATTAATGGTTAATGTTAGGATGGTTAGAAGGTTTATGCATAGTCTATCTTTCTAAACAACAAATTGAGTATCATGAAATAATGTGTTTTATTGTACCTTGTATTAACAAAAATTGATTTACCCACAGATATGCAACAAGACAATACAGATGAATGTTACAAGAGCTGCTAGGAAGATATGAATGTTAAAAGATGTAAAAGCTGCTACAAGTTCAGGAAGAGTTGATACTTTTCATTTATCAGCTATTAACCTTTACTACTTTCTACCATCGTAACGTTTTTACTTGGCTTTTTTGTAGGATTTGGGGTGAGAACTTACACGAATTAAAGTAGTCAAGTAATGATGTAATATTAACATGTAATGTCTGTGAAAGTTTCGCGCAAAGCTACACGAGAGCTATCTGTGCTAGCCATCCCTAATTTAGCAGTGTAAGACTAGAAGGAAGGCAGCTAGTCATCACCACCCATCGCCAACTCTTGGGCTACTCTTTTACCAACGAATAGTGGGATTGACCGTAATATTATAACTTCCCCATGCCTGAAAGGACAAGCATGTTTGGTGCGACGGGGATTCGAACCCGCGACCCTAAGGTTACGAGTCGAACGCCTTAACCCACCTGGCCATGCCGGGCCCATGTGTGTGAAAGAATCATCATGTTTTAATCTTCATGTCAAATCGTGTCCTTCAACGTACAAAGCACGGTACTGCATGTTTCAGTAAACTGGATAACCCAACCTCTGGATATGATTAAACATCATTACTTTGAAACACTTCATATAAACGTATTAGTAAAAGGAAGTTGTTATTTCATAATGGCTTGGTTTTAACGTTCTATGTATATTAAGATCGAATAAAATTGTGTGCATAATATGGATAAAAAGATTCAACTCGACTTAACATCCATGTCAAAATTCCACGAGCACATTTGTGTAGGTGTGTTTTATTAAGAAAAGGTAATTTTTTGTTACAGGCTTTAGGCTTGTTGCGACAACAAGCTGGTACTAAATGATTCGACTAACAATTAGTCAAAAGTAATTGTTAGCGTAATCGATTTAAGATGCAGTGAAGGCAACCAAAAATCAGTTAATGCAGAATAAATTATAACTTACAAAATCTTAAATAAACGTTTATAAGTGTGTGTGTTTATTGTAATTTTATTACATATAAATATACGTATATAAATAAAAGTGACTCGATACATAGAAGTGACGTGTGAAGTGTCACTAATATCTAGCAAAACTGATGTTGTTGTTTTTTCTGTTAAATTATTAATTCACAATGAAAATTAAATTCTTATGAAACAAAGTATACTGTTAATGTACAGTGGGGAAGGGACTTTAAAGTTTCATGAAATACGGGAAAATGTACAAAATGTGTTTTAAAACCCAATTTTGTTGAATGATTCTGTTTCAAGTCGCACTGAAGTAAATACAAGTTTTAAACAGAAAACAGTAAAGTATATTAAGGTACCGTTTCACAGCAACGTATCACACAAAATATCTAATCACTTAGTTACTGAACTGAGTTCACGCTCCACCATAGGCAACGTAATTCGTAAATTAGTAAGAACTGATTCCTTATTGTTTGCCTGCAAATATAACAGGAAAACTTATGCTGCTGCAAACTGCTTTGTGTGCAGACACACGCGTTGGAAGAAATTTTACAAGATGGAACAAGGTTGGAAGTAAATTATGTTTGTCATAAACGGCTTGTTTGTTTGTTTGTTTTGACTAGAGGGAAGGCAGCTAGTCATCACTACCCATCGCCAACGTGCTCACCCCTTCAGCCGTAGGGGCGTTATAACGTTATGATGAATCCCATTATTCGTTGATAAAAGAGTAGCCCAAGAGCTGGCGGTTGGTGATGATGACTAATTGTCTTTTCTCTAGCATTACACTAATATATTAGGGACTACTAGCGCAGATAGACCTCGAGTAGTTTACCGTGAAATTCAAAACAAACCAAACTCTCCTTCTGAAATACCAAAACGGTGCTATTTAAGTGTAGGGAAGATTAACGTTATTCGCTTCAATAAAAATTATATATCGAGTTTAAAAGAATAAAACTACCTTCTATCTTTAAGGTAAAACTGTAATTCTAACTTTGTAAAAGTAAATTATTCATCAAAAACGATTTACCAGAAAATATTCAAAAAATTGGGACAAGGCTTTTGTTTGTTTGTTTGGAATTAAGTAGAAAGCTACATAAAGGGATAAGGCTATAAAAAATAAGCCCCAAAAATAATAGAATCAAAAAGTCTTATGTTGGTTATATCTAGAGTGTAGAATTAGTGATTAAATTGACTTCTCTGGTTCCACTTTGATATTGATCTTTGAAATCACTACTTTGGGTTCCTGTAGAGCTAAGATCAATTTAATGGCAAGCATTTTGAGGCGTACATCAAAGATACTTTTGCTGCTGTTGTTACTAGTGGATTTATTATTTTCGAAACTTTCATCTGGATTGAACTACGTCTTTCTCGTACATTCTTTACTGTATCATTAAATGTATAAAGTCTGAGTTTATGTTACTGAAGTTGAAGATTTTGTTTGGAATGTTAGAGAGAGTTATGACTTTGCAACTAATGAAACGTTTGTTCTTGCAAGGACAGCTACCACCGTGTATAGGAGTGTGATTAATTTAATTTTTTTTTCAAGTTTATTAGGTTGCCATAAAAGTTTTTATTTCATTTCGGTATAGAGAGATGACTGGAACCTAAGAAAAAACCTGATCCAGGCAATTTTTTAGCCGTGGTAAGTAAAATATTTTTGAAACCTCTCTTCTCAGATTTCAGTTGTGATAGATTTCTGTTTAAAAAAGGAAGAAAAGTTGACTGATTTTTGTGAGCTGTAGAAGAGGATCTACTGACTTGTTAACGAGTTTTGTGATCAGATTCTGATCTGTTTCAGCCTTAAATTGGTTTTATAAAACAGCATATGTAGTTTTACATAAGTGTATTATTTTCATTAAAATCGGGCCACATTTTATGTTTAAAATCTTGTCAACCACTGGCTTTAGATTTCTCTAAACCAATCGCGACGTAAAAGTCCTATATATTGTTCCACAACCCAAAGATAACAAACATAATATTAAAAAAAGGTCATCCTGGTAAACGAAATAATAATTTGATTTAAGTAAAAGTTTGCTTTCTCTATCTATAAAAAGTCCTTATGTGATAGAATAATATAATTATTATTTTGAAATCTGCATAGCTGAATTATGGAAAATCCGTTATTAAAGCTAAAACAACTTGTATGAATTTTAATTTCGCAGCATCTTACAATCTATTGAGGATAGTTACACACTTTCTTTAAACCATTTGCGGTGACAGTTGTTAAGATTTGAACCTATTTTTGTTAATAAGATGTGATTTAATTGAAAGTTCATATTTCCCAAAGAAACACTAATATACTCTCTCACACACGAAGGCTTGTTTGTTTGTTTTGGAATTTCGCACAAAGCTACTCGAGGGCTATCTGTGCTAGCCGTCCCTAATTTAGCAGTGTAAGACTAGAGGGAAGGCAGCTAGTCATCACCACCCACCGCCAACTCTTGGGCTACTCTTTTACCAGCGAATAGTGGGATTGACCGTCACATTATACACCCCACGGCGAGGGCGAGCATGTTTAGCGCGACGCGGGCGCGAACCCGCGAATTAAGTCGCACGCCTTACGCGCTCGGCCATGCCGCGCTATAGAAGGCAAACACTTAATAAACTACGAGAGGTTTCGCGCATTTTATAATCAGTTATATATGTTGTCATTCCATTACCTGAATGTTTTATTAGTGGATGAATATTACACATAGTGCTAGTATAGCTAATTTGTTTTTTCTGATCACAATGAAAACTTGATAAAACAAACGGTGAAATTTAATCAAGTTATTTTATTTTCTATTCAAGACAATTTCTTAGAAAAATCTATAAATGCAATTTTTAACATTAATATATTTAATTATTTAGGTACGCTAAGAATATTAATAAACAAAAAATTTTGTATTTCAGTTGTTTGTTTTTGTCTCGATATACCTGAAACAAGAGAACATCCTTAATAGTCGTGACTGTAGTTAAATTGCATATCGGTCAAGATAGGAAGCTATAGCTAAATATTTATACATGAAAATCACAAAGTTATTCTATGAGCCGCTATACCGCAGCTAAACACTACTAGAAATAAAAATGTATCCAGTCAGAAAATGACTTCCCATGTGGTGTTATGAATAGCGGGAATAATCATTTTGAAGACACATACATCATCTGACTAATGTACAGTAACTTAGAGGTAACATAGAAATGAGATAACATCGAGGAGATGCGTATTTACTGCGTGAAGCTTGTTATTCATCACAAACAAAGTTAAGAAGACATGTATACTTTGTAAACAAAGCTATACAAATTGTTAAGTATTATACTTTCTCCCAGACGAGTTCCCAATATATTATGTTACATATTATAATTCACCTCGGACGAGTTACCGATTTATTGTGTTACTTATTATGATTTTGTATGGCCTAGTTAATTGAATGTCGATATGTATCAGATTTATATTTGCCAACAAGATTGATACACTTCGTCTTCTTTCTTAATACAAATATATTTTAATATACAAAGAATAATACAATTTTCAGTAACGGTTATTGCAGATAGTTATTACCAGCAATGATTTAAATACAAAAGTTTTAGAAATTACAAAAAATTTCCAATCTTCTACGTGATCTGGAACAGAATGACATATAATAATCAGGACAGTCGACGTGTAATCCAGTCACACCAAACATTGTCGCTCTTTTACTCTGTAGAAATTATAGTGTCACTTTCAATCTCACTATTTTTATTGGTAAAAAAAAGTAGCCCAAGAGTTGGTGGTGAATGGAAATGACTAGTGCCTTCGCTCCAGGCTAACACTGCTAAATTAGGAATGGCTCGCTCAGATAGCTCTCGTGTAGCTTTGCTCAAAATCCATGAAACAAACAAATTGGAACTGAATATCTTATCGATGGTTCACGATGAGCGAACTAGTTTCGAGTTGATATTAGTACAGTTCACTAAACGGAAAGGTAACTATTCTTGGCTGGCCTCATACATATAACACACTATCAATGAATTATGCAACACCAATAATCACATCAGTGTATAACCGGTTTTGCATAACTTAGTAACGTCTTGCCTACTTTTTGGTAAGAGAAATGTCTCATAATTTTGTCACACGCGGACAACTTTCAATATTTCAGAAAGATATGTTTTGGGAACAATTACTTCGTAAACTATAGTACAGTCTTTTGTAACTTATACATCTGGTGGCCTCTATTTCCTTATAAGAATATAATTTTTGAAAAGTAAACATTCGGAAATTCCTTCACTTCATTTTTTGGGACTAAATATTTAAATAGTGAAGAGATCTACTGATCCTTTTCTTAGTCGACGATCAGCTTACTTCTAGCAAACGGAACTTAACTTAACCAAGTAAGCCATATTCCTCATATCCATCACTGTTACTTAACGAAGAATTGTCAGTAGAACAATTATTCATAAGATTCTAGTCGGATCCAAAACAATGTCTTAGAAAATCTATAATATTGTCCTCTGAACACATGTCTATTATTTGTTTTTGGCTTAGTTTCTTATCCTGAGCTGGAGTCACTGAACAGGGAGGAAACACGTATGGATTTTCCATAACAACATCATCCTTAGATGAAACAGTTATCGGCTCGCTAATCATTTTTGGTTCAACAACAACTTTCCCCAGACAAATCGTTTCCCAAGAATAATGATGCACCCTTAATTGGCAGAGTAGGTCTTACTCCAACCACAACTAGTCTTGAAACTCGGTCTGATGCTAAGTAAATGTTATGCAAAGAAACATTAACAAAGCCACCCACAATACCCTGAGCAATAACAAACTCACCAGTGACAGAACTTGTATCTAAAGGCAATATACCTTCTACCAACAATGACTGAGTCGCCCCATTATCATGTAGAATACATATAGGTATGGGACTAACAGTGTCATTTGTTAAAGACACAAAAAATCTAAATTCTTTTTTAACTACATCAGCCTTTTCATCAGTGGCCAAATAAACAACATTGGGTGATCTGGTAAAAGTAGATCCATATGTGGAGACGAACATAACGAGACCAGATTTTTTTTACAAAAATGGCACACAAGCTTTGATGATTTTTATGAACTTTTATCCCGACTATACGAAGATTCGAACTAGAGAAACTGGTTTTTAGAAGAATCCTAATCCTCAACTTTAGTGAATAGAGCATGTACAGATTTTTGTCAAAATGGTTGTTATGAAAAGTGGTTTTATGTGTTAAATTGTAATCATCGGAAAGAGCAGCTGCTTTCTGTAGTGTTTCAACTTTCTTTTAAATCAAGTAACTTTTGAGGTCGTCAATTGTACAGCGTTTAATTTCCTCAATTAAATATAAGTATCTCAATTTGTCGAAGGTGTCATCAACACTCATAGAATTACACCATCGATCAAAATAACCCTCTTTTTCGTGGTCAAATTCCATATAAGCTTAATGATCTTGCTTGCGATAACCTAGAAACTAGCTCGTATAATTTGAGGGTAGCTGCTTTAACTTTATCATAATTGGTGCAGTTCTCTGGAGAGAGAGTGGCATAAGCTTGTTGTGCTTTATTAATTAAAGCACTTTGTAATAATAACGAAAACCTTTCGGTGGGCCATTCCATGACTTAATATATCTAATGAGTTTAAAGTTATAATTTTGCCTTAGTCCATTGGAATTGAGTTTAAATTCCATTTCACAGTCCACTTTATCTCTCGGCTTCGATACGCGCTTGTTCTTTACTTTTCTCGACTTCGATACGGGCTTGCTCTTTCTCGGCTTTGATACGAGCTTGTTCGACCTCAAGACGTTTATTGCCTCTTTCAGCGTCGATACGAGAGTGTTCAAGCTCGCTTTGTCTGAGTTTTAACTGAATTTCTAACTTATCTTTATCACTCAACTTTGATTGGCTAGTGGAGACATTAGAATATTCTCCCAGTGTTTCCTCAGACAATAAATAACCATAGACTAGTATTTGAATAATACGCATTTAAAGCTAATTTGTTTCATTGATTTGTTAACTGCTAATTCTAAAACTTTGATAATTTCAAGCAATTCACTTTTTATACAATTCTAGTTGTTCATGTGAGGGTTATTTAAGAAAATCTTGATAGTCAGACATGACCGAAATTTATTGGCACTGGTAACTTAGATCGAATTTTGTCTCTGATTTAGATTTTGGGCACGAGCTAAAATTTATTATGCAACGTATTACAATTTATCCAGGATGAGCACCTAATTTATTGTGTTACATATTATAATTTATTTTGGGAAAGTTTTCGATTTATTATGTTGCGTATTACAATTTTAAACAGCCTGAAATTTTATATTGAATATAGAAGTAAATTGAATGTCGATACGTATGAGATTTGCCAACATCATTCATACACACAGTTTTATATCTTGATACAAATATGTTTTAATATACAAAGAATAATACAAATAGTTATTCCAAATAATGATTTATGTACAAAAGCTTCACAAACTTAAAAACAATATAGAGTCTTCTATCTGGTCTGGAACTGAATATTTTATCGACGGTTTACAATGAGCTAATTAGTTTCGAGTTGATATCAGCATAGTTCACTTAACATGCAGCTAGCCCTATTCTTGTCTGGCCTTTACAAGCTAACTGTCACTGACGAAGATGTCTAATGTTTTCGCAGAAAAACTAACGTCTGAAATTAATTCCCTTAAGTTAAATGATTGATAATGTTCGAAATCTATAAACTTTCCTTGTCAAATATATCTAGTTTCCTGAATAATAAGCTTTTATCACAGCTATAGCTTCCAAGGTTTATAGTATACTTGCTGGCACACCAAGAACAATATTAAACTGTATCTTTGCTTTGCTTATAATCGTTATTATAACCTTCTCCTTTTATAACCTTCAAAGGAGAATCTCTAGGAATTTCTTTTGCCAATCATACTGGGAATCGCTAGTATTACTTACACACATAGTAAATTGTTAATTCTTACACTCGAGAATATTCTACAAATTTAGGAAATAGGCGGAAATTTCGAAATAAACATTTAACAGTATATTTTATATGCATTTTTAAATATATATTAAACTGAAACAAACATAGATATCAAAATAACTGTATAACAGTAAATCTGTTACAAAATATATCGTATTATTTCTAACTTCTGTGTTGTAATGTTGTACTTTAACAATATCAGTAAATAACATCTCTTGGTTATACACTTTTGTTCATATAACACTTAGATATTTGCATACTAACACGTGAAATAACAGATGAAGCAGGTACTGCTGATTACGCTAGTATAAAGTTACTCGACATGAGTGTCTATCTGCTCATGACAATGAATATTGCTGTATTATTTCAGTTTGAACTCTCTATTAGTGATGTTAAAACAGTTACGAACTTTCTTGTTCCAAATCTCGGCAATTAGCTTAGTGCACACTTTCCATGTAAATGTGTTATAAGAGCAATAGTCAAGCCAATCGTATCATATATTTACATAAATATCAAAATAATTGAAAGCATAATTAATATTTTTATGTATATGTGTCGTTCTATTTATATCCATCCATGCAAATGTAAACAGTTTCCTTTATAATTCTCAAATGATTTAAATGCAATGTGCAAATATATTACAATAAAAGTAAAATTTGACAGACGTATGCACAATGATAATCAATACAGAGTTTTAAGCTGTTAAGATAAAACCATTTATCTTTTATGTCTAACTATGTATACTGTTAAGTTCGTGGGACTACCACTCTATTTAGTGGCGTGTTCTATCACTCGTAAAATCTAGGCTATAATACAATCGTTTGAAGACGTCTTGACGATCCGTATATGCGCTTGTAGACTTCAGAGTTTCTTGTACACATATAGAATAACTGCTTCAATATATATATATCATTTTTTTTTTTACAAAAACAACACAAACTGTCAGGAAGTAATTCATCTACCTTAATTATAAATCAGAGTTGTTGTCTGTGACAACGAACTACAGACCTCATCATTCTTATTTTTATTGTTTTTTTTTATGTTGGCGTTACGACGTTCTGTGGTTCTCCTTTAAAGCAAAAATAAAATCGATGTATTACATATATATATATATGTGTGTGTATATACACATAAAGCTGAATGTATCATTGGGCCCTTCATGGTTGAAGTCTTAGAAACGACGACGATACACTTAACAGATAAAGGTCAAACCTCATTCTTGATAGGCAGTTAAGTGAAATCCAATACTTGGCTAGTCCCCGTCCTTAAATAAACAATCTTTACTAAGTAGAAAGTCTTGCGTTAACGGACTGCTTAACCTGTTGTTTTATAGCTACACGAAAAACGTTTCGAACATGTACTAGGATATAGATGAACAGTGCGTGGTCTAGTGGTTAGCGCGTTGGACTGTGAATCCAGGGTTCGCATTCCGTTGCGACTATAAACGTACTTGACATTTTGGAACCGTGAGTGAGTTATAAGAGTTGAGGGTCAAGTCCTACTCTTTTATTAGTGCAACTCAATTACTCACAGCGATTTTGTTCTAGTTTCATTCTTCCTAACCGATCAGGAACAGCTAGAGCAGATAGCCAGTGTGCATCTTTGGATGAATACCTAAAACAAACAAAATAAGCTCATAGGCATACCACTTTCGTCGAACGAATAGTGGAAGGAGGTCGTGTGTGTGTATGTATATAATACAAAAAACTTTAATGTAGTTATGTGAGAATAGGGAAGATTGATGATACTTGTACAGCTAATCTTCAGAAGATTCTTCTTGTTGGGGCTGTGTATAACAGAGAGTTCTGAATTCTACAGTTTAAGGAGAGCAGATAACCGAAAGGAAGTCTTGAGGCTATTTGTAACTTAACGTGAAAAATGAGATGGCGAAAACAATTTATTTTTCACCGTTGTTTAGGTTATTGCTCAAAGTGGATATCTGCGTGGTCGCTTGTGATTTATTATTACATAGGTAACGTTTGATTCATACAGCCGTCGATTAAGCCTTCTACCAATCAACTTAGATGGCAGGTAATATCCTGAAGGAAGGATAAGTTAAACAGATGACTCTTTGATATTAAATAATTATTTCTCAGCTAAATATATTTGAGATTGGATTTTTTCTTTTTCTCTCTTTCTCTCTCTTAAATAACCCTACAATACAACCGTCCTTATCAATATGCTGCAACTATGTTGTAGGAAACTGTCTTAAAGCAAGATCATACTGTAATTGGTTTGAGCACATTGTTGAAGTTTAAGATTGTTGTTCGAAATCTCAGAAAAAAGACTGGTACTCATATACTAGAGGCCCATTAACAGGCAAATAATTCAAAAGTGTGTGTGTTTTCTTATAGCAAAGCCACATCAGGCTATCTGTTGTGTCCACCGAAGGGAATAAAACCCTTAATTTTAGCATTATAAATCCAAAGACTTACTGATGTTCCACCGAGGGACATAAATATTCAGGAATGGAAAGGTAAACGAAAATAACTCTTAATTGTATGACATGAAGTGTTGTGGGCTCACCGAGTGATAGTATCACTGGGATCATAAAATGTCAATTTTAAGGTCATGTCCTTCGAAACATTTAGTAAGGCGCATCATGCCATACTAAAAATACAAAGATATAGACAATTGTAACTGAGACGTTAAAAATCTACCAAAATAGCTTTATAACACCAAAAATTATAGCCATAAATGCAGATATGGTGAACATTGTAAAAGTTTACAAAGTGATGCCAAACAATCGATAGCTGTATTGAAAACCCTGGCCAGATGTGACAAATACTAATTTGTTAAATTTTGGTTTCTGCTCTCGGTCAGTCCGCATGGTGTCTGTGGGTAAATGAGCCTGTAGTGGCTCAGCGGTATGTTTGCGGACTTACAACGCTACAACCGGGTTTCGATACCTGTGGTGGGCAGAGCACAGATAGCCCATTGTGTAGCTTTGTGCTTACTTCAAAAACAACAAAACACCAACTCTTATCGGATGTAAAAGATGACGTTCATATGGGAACAGTTCGACATAAAACCTATCAACAACCCAGGCATTCTGGTGACAAGCTTCATACAAAAGTACCACATTAATCTGTTTTTCAAGTAAATAACTGTGCTACTGTTTAGATTATTTGGGAATAATTAAATCATAACGTTCGTGTGCTACTTTATGTAGTTGAATTTTATTATAATAATGTTTTACACTTTTTTGTCTTCTCAAAGGTACAGTGACTTACTTATGGTCTTGCACCTTAAACCTAGGTTTGTGTAACAACCTTTGCTTTGGTTGAGTTTCATTCTTCTATGGCACAACTCTGCGTTCATACATGTATGACCGTAACTGCTGTTTTTGTGTGGTGAGTTTGGTTTAAAATGTTTCATTTGCTACTGACATTTTAAGTGTAGTTTGCATGTTAATAAAATTTTCATTGAGCATTACTCTGAAGTTGACCTTAAATGACTTCAATTATATTATCGTAAGGTAGGTCCACAACACCTTATTCCATATCATTAACAATGATTTTCCTATATTATTCTATGTTTCTGCATTAGTTGTCTATTAAAGGACTTTTAAATCATTATTTGTATTAATAATTTTAATACACTGCATAAGATATTCAGTAAGATTATCATCACAGTGTGACAGATGCGTTGTTTCACTCCTATTTGTGTGTTTAATATGTATAACTCAAATATTTTTGATCTGATTTTGATTTTATCTGGTACAATGATTGAGAGTCGTTCAAGGGTCATTTTATTAAATTTTGATGAATGTAGCTTAAAGGTCAAGATCACATTGAAGGTCAAACAATATGTAACAGTAGTTACAAGATGACATTTTTAAAAATTGTAAAAACTCGACCTTGTCACCTAGACTAACGTATTTTAGAGTGAGAAATTGTTTGGTTTAAACTCTACGAGTGCCTTTCTTTTTATTTATATTTGCTATTCGTAGTGCTTGGTTAATAAAAGAAATTAAAAGTATAATAAACAACATGATGTAATTTCGTGTAAAAACGGTATTAAATTATAGCTTCTAAAAAGTTTCATTTAATTTAGTAAAAAATTATCACACACTTGACCAATTCCTTAAAGGACAGATAGCAAGATTTAGGCATGCGCACTTTCGTCAACAGTCATACCTTTTTAGGGTACGGAATAAACGATACTACAGCTTCTGCACAGTTAGCAAATACAACAACCCTTCCGAGTACCCCACCGCCAACGAATAGTGAGCTTGATCGTAACATTATTACGTCCCCACGACGGAAATGGGGGGAATGTTTAGTGCGACGGTGATTCAAACCCACGACCCTCAGATTACGAGTAGCCTTAACCCACCTGGTCATGAAGGGCCAACACCCAAGGAACAACTCAAAATAATAAATTTAGATTTTCGAAATTCAGTTCTTTTTGTGGATGTCCGAACGGGAAATTAAGGAAGTTTTTGCTCTTAGGGTCGGATAAACAAAGTTACCCGAAAATAAACATATATACGTGAATAGTTGCCGAAAACAAGAAATATAAATCAGATTACAGATTTTCCTCGATTTCACTCTTTATTTGGGATTCAAAAGGATTTTATGGGCTCTCGCGATTTGTTGCACGAATTTCTTGAAAATTTATTCGACCATACTGTTTGATCGGAAATTTTTCTAGTCTTAAAATTGTTGATGATAAAACTGCACCTACTCGTGCACCTTCATTTCAGTACTTTCAACACTGAACGAAGTAGCGCCTAAAAGATAAATTCCTCGACAGGTTATGACAAGAGGAACTTCAGTAATGTATGGTTCGGCAACAGTATCGGTTTCAGACTGCTGTGTATAGGCCTAACTCTCGGGTTACAGTTTCATTACACATTTTCAAACCACCGAGTTACGATGTACCCAATTCAACCGTAAAACGGTTAGAATTTACTAATAGATATATGTCATACGATTTAATGCTTTTCTGTTAAAAAAACATATATATTTCATTCGCAGAGAAATATGAAGATATATAAATCTGTTTCTGCTTGTGTTCGCAGTGTAAAACATAAATAGAACGAAATTTATAAGATAAGTAGATTTTTTTCATTTTTATTTTCAAGCCAAGGAGCGAAAAGTAATTTTCTCTTCGGAAACATAAAGTAGAAATAATTTTTTACTTAACAGAGAAATGTGTCAAAAGCGAAGCTATAACGATTAAACAAATACATCAATGTTGCCCTGGCATGGCCAGGTGGTTAGATGCGCTTGACTTGCAATCTGAGAGTCTCGGGCTCTGATCCCCGTCTCACCAAGTAGGCTTGTCCTTTCAGATCTGGGGGCGTTATAATGTGACGATTGATTCATTATTCGTTAGTAAACAGTAGCCCTACAGTTGGCGGTAGATTGGTATGATTAGCTACCTTCTCTCTAGTCTTACACTGCTAAATTAGGGCGGCTAACGCAGATAGCCCTCGTGTAGCTCTGCACGAAATTCGAAAAAAACAACAACAAATCCATGAAATACTTCGATGTTGGAGGTCTCTTTATAAGAGTAATTTAAAATAAATTCTCCTTATTTGGGATTCGAGACCCCCATGTAATTGTATGAATTACGCTCCCTCTAAATTCGGCACTGCTTTTTTATATGAGGGGAACCATGCATGCACAGAACCATCGAACATATAGTCTGGGGATTCGCTGCAACAAAAGTAATTTTAGTTACAGCGTTCTTGTCCAAAACTAGAACTCCATGTAGTTCCCATCAGTATTATACGTGTTTCATAGCGAACATTCAAATGTATAGTGATTAATATTTTATGTTAAAACTGTCTGTATGGTTTACTTTATAGTTTCAAAACTTAATACTTGTTGTGTTTCCCGTTAGCTCAACTATGATTCACTCTTTATTTTATTTGTTTTATTTGAACGTTCCAAATCAAACAGTGGTTTATGGTTTAACACAACCATGGGGGGAGGTATTCAGAATTTCTTTCTCTTCGTCTTAGTCTTGTATTAAGAGAGAGAAGAAGAAAAAAATAAAATAAAAAATAAAAATATTTAAAACATATATACGTGAATAAGGAATAATATAATAAATAGAATATAATAATATATATATATAAAGAAAAATAAACATAGTAAACAACGCTTAAATTTCAGGTTGGAGACTTATAACAGTGAAATTTAGGACTCGATTTCCCCTGGTGTATACAATACAGATAGATATCTAACAGTGTAGCTTTGCGTTTTAACAAACAATATACTTGTTTTTTGTGACACTCGCGAATATCCAGGCTTATTTGTCGTAGTTTAACTCCGGATGTCATGTAACACTAGAACACAATGAGTTGTCAGAAACAGCAGGTTTTAAGCTCAAGAAACCTTTCGCGAATCTTATTTCGTTGAGAAAATGTGAAATTATTTTATTCAGATAGTTTCGCATTTGGGTTTGAAAATACAAGATGAATTTTTTTATTATTTTCTATACAGTTTTTATATATATATAAGTAAACTTAATAAGAACCTTAGATATGACTATCATTCATCCAAATCTCAGATATTGTGACACAGCATAAGCTTGTTTATTTCCCGTTTAAACCACACACACACCAAAAAATAAATAGTGAAATGTGAAAGCTCTGTTTATTTCCGTAAAGTGAGAAAAAACAATCTGTACTATAGCATGACTTTTGTTACGAATAATAGGCCTATTGCTTTATAATCCTTCCGGAAATCAACCCTAAATGTAAAAAGTAACTTATAAATGGCAGAAGACAATCAAGTATAGCAACTGACTATAAGTAATTCGAGGTTAAATCAATACACAAGAAAAGAAATCCTATAACGATTAAGATGTGAAAGTTAATTTTGTTTTCGACTGTTATTACAGCTTAGGAGAATATTTGTTAGCCATAATTCCATATGATAAGCTAATACATGGTCGTAAAGTTAACTTAAGAAATTAATGGAAAAATATATATTTAATTATAGTGATTGAAAATAACTATAACAAATCAAAAACTTAATTTAACTGTATTGCCGTTCCACTGATGTTTTGCCCAAGTGAACTGTAGAATTTTGATTTTTCAGTGTTAGTTTTCGTTATTTCAAATGGTAATGTAATAATGCAAGAGGTAACATTACAATCTCAGCTATTGATGGAGATGCTTTACGAATTTAGTTTTGAGTTGTGATTATTATTAAACGTTTATTTTTCTTCAAAAACATTAAAAGTAAATCAACAGTATAATTAAATAAAATGACGACAAATCCTGAATATGTGTTCCGTGGAGTATTGGCTAAGACTAAGTCAATAATAATTGACTTGACGAATAGTAGCAAAACCGTTGAAACATCATTATACAGACGTCTGTGTATTAAGTGTTATTTTGCCAGTTTTGATCCGTTTTCTTATTGGCTTTAATTACATGCACAATCGTAATATATAACGTAGATTTCCGGTATGCTACACGATGTTTTCACTGGTGGTGGTCCAGCATGGCCAGGTGGTTATGGTGCTTGACTCGCAATCCGAGGGTCGTGGATTCGAATTCTCGTCACACCAAACATGCTCACCCTTTAAGCCATGGGGCGTTATAATTTTACGGCCAATCCCTCTATTCGTTAGTAAAAGAGTAGTCCAAGAGTTGTTGGTGGGTGGTGATGACTAGCTGCCTTCCCTTTTGTCTTTCACTACTATAAATTAGGGACGACTAGCGCAGATAGCCCTCGTGTAGCTTTGCACGAAATAAAAAAAAAAACAATCAAGTCATTGATTGTGTTGTAAATGTATTTTAGCACAGAATAATTATCTTTAATAATGATACACAGATACTGTACCTGTACGTTACATAAATTAATACACTTGGTTGTACGGTCATATCTTAGAACCTACATTTGTACAATGTATCTTATGCATCTCAGAAAAAAATCGTTAGAAATGGTTTAAAATATTTGTTTTTAAACATTTACTTATTTACTTGTGTGCTGTCTGAATGTGGTTTTTACTTGTGTGCTGTCTGAATGTGGTTTTAATGTAATATTTCGAATAAAATTTATGTTTGTTTGTTTGTTAAACTTCGAATGATAACAACTACATACTGCGCCTGTTTGAACCTCGAAACTTAGCGTTGAAAACCTTTAAGTTTACAGATAAGCCACAGTTGGGCTAAAATTTACTTAAAATAACAAGAAGGTTCCTATTTTTTTATATTGTAATATATATTAAAATGTCGTAACTATATAATGATAATATTATATGAAGAAAATGTGGAGCAGACTGAATTTAACTGATGATGAAGATTATAGTTCATGTTTGAGTATAACGTGTTAAATATCTTATATTGGAGTATAACGTGTTAAATATCTTATGTTGAAGTATAACGTCTTAAGTATCTTATATTGGAGTATAACGTGTTAAATATCTTATGTTGAAGTATAACGTCTTAAGTATCTTATATTGGAGTATAACGTGTTAAATATCTTATGTTGGAATATAACGTGTTAAATATCTTTTACTGGAATATAACGTGTTAAATATCTTTTACTGGAATATAACGTGTTAAATATCTTATGTTGAAGTATAACGTGTTAAATATCTTATACTGGAATATAACGTGTTAAATATCTTATGTTGAAGTATAACGTCTTAAGTATCTTATATTGGAGTATAACGTGTTAAATATCTTATGTTGAAGTATAACGTGTTAAATATCTTATACTGGAATATAACGTGTTAAATATCTTATGTTGAAGTAAAACGTCTTAAGTATCTTATATTGGAGTATAACGTGTTAAATATCTTATATTGGAGTATAATGTGTTAAATATCTTATATTGGAGTATAATGTGTTAAATATCTTATGTTGAATTATGATGCGTTACATACCTATTTAACTCATAAGACATCCACTGGAATAAAAAAAATATATCTAATCTTGAGTGTATGCAAGAATTTAAGTTATTATTAATAATTAAGGTAAATGTAAAAATTTAACTTCATGTAGAATGATGAGACTAAATGAGTCATTTGTAATGCATATATCTGTTTCCTTGATGTAAACAAATAAAATCGGGACAATAACCTGGTACATCAACTATAGATACTATGTAATAGACTTATAAGAAGGAAAATAAATATACATATTGAAACATATAGGATGTGAAAAAATATTTCCAAACTGTTTGTTGAAACGTTACGTTTTCAAACAGAAAAAAACATGCTTTTATAAAAACAAAATCAAACAAACAAAGCTTTCATTTTGTAGTTCATTCTGATCGTTCCTGAATAATTTTAACGCTGTTACAAATGTAACAAATAAGCACCTTTAAAAGAATGACTTAAAAAAAAAACTGATATTAACTCTAATATAAAACACAGACTTGTAGTGAAATGTAAACTGAATTCAATATTTAACAGTTCGTTGATGGAACGTTTGATAGATAAGTTTACGCGTGTTTTTTTTATTAGAGGCCTAGCACATCATCCATTATCTCAACATTTTTTTTCCTAACTTGATTATTTTTCTTTCCGGCAGTTGACGAGTTCCAAAGACTTTTCATGACTTCCGGTCAAGAAAATCTCTGTGGACTTTCTTGATTAGACATCAACAGTACTTGTACTGTAGATAAGCTTCGTACCTGGTCGAATTATCGATCCAAGTGTTGTATAGTCAACCTTATGGTCGAGCCGGTTAAGCCTACAAATTATAGAGATTAATCTACGAACTCTTTAAACACAAATGTTGATATTTAGATGCGGCCAATGTTTTCGAGGCAGTTAAAAATAACTCAAGTTTGAACTTTCATTATCATATTGTTTAAATCTGTTTTCACCTGTTTTTCTAGTACCACTTTCTGGACAATGATATTTTAACTAAGAACTGTAAATTTACAAATTATAGATTTTTTTTGCGAGTATATAAAACTATTAATTTACATTTTGTAAAAGACATTATGTAAGTGGATAATGCAGGGGAAAATTATACCAAATATATTTAAATCATATACTCTGTATAAACGACCTTTTGCTTTGAAAATTCTGTATGATGTGTATATTTGCTGTTGGCCAAAACTTTCTATTTACATTTGGTCATCTCATCATCAAACCTACAACTATAAGAAAGAACACTTTCAAGTCATTTGTGGGATGCTTTGTTCTTTGTCAAACTTAAAAATGGCTTCACAACTATTGATAAAGAAAGAACATAGTACAACTAAACAAAGTTGCAAACCTTTCGAAATAATTTTGTTCAATAATACCAGTGAGAACATTGTGTAACATTTCGGAAATCTATGTTACACATTACACATTGCATATAAATTACACTAAATACGTAACCGTGATTAAAATCACCTGCAGTATGTCGTGTGTAAATAAACCAGTTACGACCGGGAAAATAACACTCAATACATAGGCGCATATATAATAATATGATTAATTAATTGAGACACATATTTCAATGGTTTGGCTACTATTTGTTGGAACGTATATTGTTGGCCTTATCTAAAATCCTCATAAAATATATTCTGGATTTGTCATAAGTTTAAACAATTATATTGTTGATCTAATTTTAATATCTTTAAAAAGAGATGAGTTTAATAATGATCATAATTTTTCATTACTCGAAATTAAATTTTTTAAAGTATTTGTATCCTGTAGTATTATATATTGCATTATTGGTATTTTCTAATTGAAACTTTGAATTGTTGTCAGACCATAAAATAATGGAAACTAACACTGAAAAACTAAAGTTCGACAGTTCTCTCAGGCGAAGTCTCACACTGGGACAGCTGTAAGTCTTGGGATTTACAATACCAAAATCAGGGGTTCAATTTTCCTCGGTGGACTCAGCAGATGACCCGATGTGGTTTGCTATAAGAAAACAAATACACAAACACACTCTCTCAGGCGAAAAATCTTCGCAACTGTAATATCACCAAAAAAACCAAAAAGTTAATTTAAGTTTTTAGGTTTTTATTGATAGTTTCACTAAATATCAGTAATTATAGCTTTTACAATACTTTTTCAATTACCTTAGAGAGATTTTTTAGCCCAGTATATGTACTTCTTGTCAGTTGCTATACCTGATCGTCTTCAGTAATTTATAAGTTATATTTTAAATTAAGAGTTGAACTCTGATAGCTATTGTAACACTGTAAACCAATAAGCCTAATAGTCTAAGCCAATAGGCCTATTATACGTAACAAAAATTACGCTACGACACAATTATTTTTTCTCACTCCTCGACCAATTTTTTGTCTACTACAAATCATGGGCCCGGCATGGCCAAGCGTGTTAAGGCGTTCGACTCGTAATCCGAGGGTCGCAGGTTCGAATCCCGGTGGCACCAAACATGCTCGCCCTCCCAGCCGTGTGGGCGTTATAATGTTACGGTCAATCCCACTATTCGTTGGTAAAAGAGTAGCCCAAGAGTTGGCGGTGGGTGGTGATGACTAGCTGCCTTCTCTCTGGTCTTACACTGGTAAATTAGGGACGGCCAGCGCAGATAGCCCCCGAATGGCTTTGCGCGAAATTCAAAAACAGACTATAAATCGTTGCCTGATAAGCCTTACATTAAATATCAGAAACTATCAGTCCCGTTAGAATATATGATAGTCAAACGTCTCTTTGAAATGTTATTTATATATGCCGTATAAAAACATTAAATTTAACTCTTAAAAGTTGCGAAGCATTGAAATGCAATAAGCCAAATATAGAGCGTTTATCGCACTTTGCAAGAAATATTTTAATACGCTAATACAGTGCTGTGCATTTGCAGATATGAGTAGTTGCACAACGGCTAGTGTAACTACCTAAAGTTAGATTTATAACTAAGCAAATCTATACGTAACAGCTCTTTCTGCAGAAAAACATAATGAGATTATTAAACGATGTAGAGTTTGAAAAAAATTGTAAAAGTAGTCATCGCTGATATTAAAAACTAATAAACTGTTATAGCAGAGCGTTTTGAGCAGTGGAATTATAAAATCACATCCAGTGGTAATTCAAATCGACACCATTATTTGCAAGGTGATAGCTATATGTACGAAAGGGAACATTCCCATTCAGATAGCCCTTTCAGTGAAGCGACGATCTCCTGGTACTGTTGACAAGGTAATAAACAAATATGTCAAAAGCAAAAGTTCTTAAGCTTACAGCCACACTTCGGAAGTAATGGCTGTTTTCATGAGAAGAGATGCTGAATAAACTCCAGTGACAGAAATCCCATTCTACCACATACTTGTCAAGTTCCAATAGATGTTTGTGTATGCTGTCTCCATAAATGTAGTTTCGGAAACCGACATCCACGTACAAAGGACGGCTGAAAGTTTGTCCAAATGATCTAAGACTGACCTTCACAAAAGCTTGTTGTATTGGAAATTGGAACGTCGGTAATAGCGCAAAATCATGCCCATCGGATGTTGGAGGAATGTCTTCCAAGGGGAGCACAGAACTTAGAACATAGATTTTCTAAAGTTAGATCAGCCGTCATTATTTGTGGAAATAGTTAGGCTATATTACATATTTATTTTATATCATAATTGTTGCAATTCATAGGTGTATAAAAGTGTAATTTAAAATCATTTTTGTTTGCTCCAACTCACTGCAAAAATCGATACTGTTCCAGACAGATATTTGACTGTTATGATACAGTTACTTGTGACAGCTGGAAGAGAGACCCGCTGCTCTTCTTTCTCACTTTTGATATGAAATACTTAGCATTCTAAATTAGTCTAGAATAATTTTTATCACGAATTTTAGATATATTATGACTTCTATACTTTCATTTTTAATGGGTTAATAATTCATATTAACTTTGCAGAACAGATATATTTGCAAGTGGTTAGTACAAAGTTAAAAACTTTCAATAATATTTGGCTTAAAGATAAGTTGTTATCATAAAACTACTGGTTATTCTTAGAAGTATATGACGATATTCTCTCGCCATCACCAAACTAGCTATATAAAAAAAATTGAGGATATTTATTTATTTATTATTTAAGACTATTCAGTAATATACCGACTCAGCAGATAGCCTGATGTGGCTTTACTATAGGAAAACACACACACACACTAATATAGACTCGGCATGGCCAGGTGTGTTGAGGCATTCGACTCGTAATCTCAGGGTCACGGGTTCAAATCCCCGTCGCACCAAATATGCTCGCCCTTTCAGCCGTGGGAACGTTATAAGTGACAGTCTATCCCACTATTTGTTGGTAAAAGAGTAGCCCAAGAGTTGACGGTGGGTGTGATGATTAGCTGCCTTCCTTCTAGTCTTACACTGCTAAATTAGGAACGGCTAGCGCAGATAGCCTTCGTGTAGCTTTGCGCGAAATTCCAAAACAAACAAATACAGTAATATCCATAAAACAGTGTAAATGTGTTTAATGCCATTGTGCTACAGCGTTAACAACAACACAGTCCATTTTACCAATACAACCATATTTTTAATGTCTGAAAGCAATATAGTGAAAATCGAACATTATGCGCAAGACTTTGAAGAAGAATAAACGACTGTTTAATTGTGGTTTTTACAACGCGTATCAACAATATCAATTTAAAACATAGCTAAGAAAATACTGGTAATTAAGTTAAACTACTTAACATAACAGTAATAATTATGAACACATGCACAGTGCCTTTACTTGGACTTTCGATTCTAAGCTAGTTGAATTATCCATAAGGATAGAAAGAAAAACGAGAGGGGATAGATGGATTTGATTTTGCCCGAATAAAAGTTTGGTTTATTAAAAATAACCAACCGACCAAGCAATTTTCTTCAGGAGGACTAAATAGATCGATTTTCCTGTTTTACCATAGTGTTGAATTTCCGTTTCTGCAGCTAAAAGTTTTCCTCCGATTTCACACTGGCTTTACCTTAGTTGATAATATGTTCTTCTTGACGTGTTACAGTTCTGGCATAAACTTTATATAAAGAGTCGTTTAACAGTACATATACATCTATACATTGAAGTAATACGTAGGGTCGAAAAAAACACCTTTATCTGACTTGTGCCGATGTAGCAGACCGGTAATATATAATTAGATTGAAATCTTATAGTACAAAAGATTGACTTAACTAATTTCATAGTACATTAGGTTGGTAAAACTAAACTTGCAGTACATAAGGTTGGCACAACTAATCTCACAGTACACAAGGTTGGCACAACTAATCTCACAGTACATAAGGTTGGCACAACTAATCTTACAGTACATAAGGTTGGCATAACTAATCTTACAGTACACAACGGTGACATAGTTAATCTTATAGTATGTAATGGTTACATAATTAATCTTACAGTACACAAGGTTGGCACAACTAATCTTACAGTACTTAACATTGGCATAACTAATCTTACAGTACATAAGATGAGCATAATCAATGTTACAGTACATAAGGTTGGTATAATTAATCTTATAGTACATAAGGTTGGCACAACTAATCTTATAGCACATAACATTGACATAACTAATCTTATAGCACATAACATTGACATAACTAATCTTACAGTACACAACGGTGACATAGTTAATCTTATAGTATGTAAGGGTTACATAATTAATCTTATAGTGCATAAGGCTGGCATAACTAATCTTACAGTACTTAACATTGGCATAACTAATCTTACAGTACATAAGGTTGACATAATTAATCTTACAGTACATAAGGTTGGTATAATTAATCTTATAGTACATAAGGTTGGTATAATTAATCTTATAGTACATAAGGTTGGCACAACTAATCTTATAGCACATAACTAATCTTACAATACATAACATTGGCATAACTAATCTTACAGTACACAACGGTGACATAGTTAATCTTATAGTATGTAAGGGTTACATAATTAACCTTATATGTATAGCTAATTTTATAGTACACAGAGGTTACATAGTTAATCATACAGTACTTATGGATGACATAGCAAATCGAACAATACACAAGAGTGGCATAGCTAATCTTACAGTAGGTAAGAGTATGTAACTATTATTATGCTATACAAGGGTAAAAAGTTAATGTTATGATACACTAAAAAGTTAATGTTATAATACACAAGGGCGCATAACTAGTGTTATAATGTACAAAGGTACACAACTAATGTTATAGTGCACAAGGGTTCATAGTTAACGGCCCCATCGGCACCCTGCGGTCTTATACTGCTAGAAACCGGGTTTCGATATATCCGTGGTGGGCGAAGCACAGATAGCCCTTTACGTAGCTTTGTACATAGCAAAACGAACAAACATATTTAACGTTGAGTGTGTAAGAGCACATAGTTAAAATTACAGTACATAAGAGTGGTATAAATAATGTTATAGAACACAAGAGTACGTAGTTAATGTTATAGAACACAAGGGTACATAGCTAATGTTATCATAAAACATTGCGTTACGTACACCTTCCATAAGAGATTTCAGAAATTATAAAACATATTTTACGACAGAAAACCTGACGACCATTTTGAAGACTTGATAGATGTACACGTATTTATTAAAGTTTCATCTTTTTCACTGTTTGTGTAGAAAATACGAAAGGAATGTTCTATATGTTCTATGGCATGCTCAATCCTGCCCTTAGAAGAAATATTTCTCCTAATCAATCTGATGGTCATATTATCTACATCGTTATATGCATTACAAGAAGATTCTGGGAAGGATGGCAAAACCAATCTTAAACCATACATCTTAAAACTTCTTACACATTATCCACTGCATGAGAATATCAACGACTTTGTCCAAGGGCACAACCCCAACAGCAGTTGTATCAGAGGGCTTGATAGACGTAGGATCAAACAGATTGCTTTGATTCCACTTTTGTCAACTATCTTTCTCTTGAAAACATTCGTTGACTTGTATGCGTAACCAACATTTTCAATTTGTAATATCTTTGACATTATGAAACTTGGTAACATTGCACTAACCATTTGGAAGATTCATGTGCGGTAGGTGGCAGCACAGTAACAATACACGCACATTATATATATACATATAGCAGTCTTATCATACATAGTTGTTTTTTAATACAACCAACGTTTCAGGTTTTTAACGTCGCTGACGATACACAATTATGAAGGCTCACGTGTTGTAGGTAGCAGCATATAACGTGTTGCATTTCGTTTGTATTTTTCAGCTAGTTCCGTGATGTTTAAGGACGAGGATTATTTTGGCTCACAGTGTTACTTGATTTGAACTCTTGTGACCTGTTTATCTGAGGTTATTCAAAGATAACCTACTTAAAAAACAAAACTTATTAATTCAACAATTTGGAAGGTACGTGAAAATTTTCAAGACACAGTATTGTGCATAATTATATATCACGTGATATAACAACAAGGAAAACGATTATACATTGAAATCGTCATTTACAGTCCATTGAATCTCCCAAGTGCGTAGTGTAATGTTGTGACATGCCTATCACAGGTCGTGCTACTCAGGTATAACTAATACAACTGTAGGATCTATAAAAAAAATCAACACACTATTTTTATTTGTTCTTCCACACACATCTTGTATATGGCAAGATTTTTTTTTCAAAATAAACTAAAAGTAATGTTAATGACACATGGCCGAATCTTTTGTTCTTAGAGTTCAAACAATCTGCCTTCTATGCCTATTTATATTATTCTTCATAAGATTTATAGGAATTATATAAGCTTTACTCTTTTCATATACATAATACGGACAGATGTGAACTAAAGTGTGCAGTTGATTGTTAACTATGATACAAACCTAAAACTTCTTTATTGTCTATAGAGATGTATTTATACCATGAATTTCCCTCTTGAAAGACGCTACTGCACCATTAAACCTTACTTTGGAAAGGAGGGAGGTTTAATAAGTGCACCGTTAAACCTTACTTTGGAAAGGAGGGAGGTTTAATAAGTGCACCGTTAAACCTTACTTTGGAAAGGAGGGAGGTTTAATAAGTGCACCGTTAAACCTTACTTTGGAAAGGAGGGAGGTTTAATAAGAGCACCGTTAAACCTTACTTTGGAAAGGAGGGAGGTTTAATAAGTGCACCGTTAAAGCTTACTTTGAAAACAGCGAGGTTCAATAAGTTATATTTATATGTATGTCTCTACATTTAACCGGCTCATGACTTATGTAATGCCTGTAGTTAGGAGCAAAACGAATGAAGATAATCTGGAGGGAATCTTCTTTGTTTACTTGTCAAATATTTCAGCCTCGTTCTCGCGACGACCTACACACCACATAAGGAAAACTATGTCCTTGTCTATTAAGTGGTACTCACCACTTGGATTTTATTAACCTTAATAGCGTAATGAATTTGTGAAATAGAAAACAATTGTATGAAATATTTACCAGATGGAAGATGTTCCAATGAGCATATCTCATCTTTTATATTTATCGTCTTAATAAACTCCACTAAAAGTTACCACGGATTAACAATTCACCATGGTGTAGTCTGACTTTATATTGATCACATAGTTAATTTTCTTTAATATACTCCAACAAAAGTGCAAATATTTATCACACCATAATGATTTAAAACCACAACTGTTAACCCTTACTTTCCTTAGGTTCTACACTAACATTCCTCAAGTTACTGTTCCGGTTTTAAGAACTGGTTTCTGTTGGCTTCCACTTTATATTTCCCTGCTCCCTGCTTTGGCAAGATTTTCTTTAGAAGTTCACTCTCAAAGGTTGTGCTTGACTGAGACGGGCTCGGCATGATCAGGTGGTCAAGTTACTCGACTCGTAATCCGGGGGTCGCGGGTTCGAATCCCCATAACACCAAACATGCTCACCCTTTCAGCCAAAGGGATGTTCTAATGTGACGGTCAATCCCACTGTTCCTTGGTAAAAGAGTAGCCCAACAGTTGGCGGAAGGTAGTGATGACTAGCTTCCTTCCCTCGTGTATCTTTGCGCGAAATCCAAACACCAACCAAACCTTGACTGAGACAGGTTAAACTATACCAGATACACATGTTGTGTTATTATTTTGTTGACAGTTAGGTAAAGCTTGTCACATACTAAATAACACATAACTTTATATGTATTTCCATAACTTATAGTAACTTACATTACTGAATTTGATAATTCAATTTGTATTTTTATAGTATCAGCTAGATTAATACATAACATTACATTTTTAACTTGTAATAAATACATTTACCAAATGTAATTGGCATAGTTCTCCAAGCTCTGTTTGTAACAGATCTGATTCGTTAAGCAAGACAAACCTTATCAGTGTTTCTAAGTCAGGGGCTGAAAATTCCGCTAGCAGCAAATATACTGAACTAATGACTTTGGTTTTTGTTTGTTTTGAATTTCGCGTAAAGTTACACGAAGGGTATCTCCACTTGCTGTCCCTAATTTAGCAGTGTAAGACTAGAGGAAAAGCACCTTGTCATTGCTATCCAGCGTCAACTCTTGGACTAATCTTTTACCAAAGAATAGAGGAGCTGGCCGTCACTTTATAGCGTCCCACGGCTGAAAGATCCAGCATGTTTGATGGGACTAGGATTCAAACCCACGACCCTCATGTTACGAGTCAAGCGCCTTCACTACCATGCTAATGACTTAAGACAGAGTTATCATAAACGCTTTTCACAGTTTGGCGGTTGCTCATAATTAAGACTATTTATTGTTAATTATAATTATAATTGTAATCAGCTATTCTACCAGAATTATCACTTAATCACATACTTTTATCTTATCTATGATCTCGCAGCTAAAAAACGAGTATAATGCTTTTGAATCTTCATCACAAATAAAAAATTATAGAATTTTCTGTTTCGTTTATTTGGTTGAATAGGAGTATAACAGTTTATTGTAGAGGTTTTAAAAATATTTCCAAAGATTACAGTCCCTACTCCCTGGCACAATTCAATGGTTTTCTTGGTTGAAACAAGGATTCGAAAAAATTTATTTGGCTGACATGCATATAATCGTTAAACTTTCGATTAGTTTTTATAAAATTAGATTAAAGATCAACATAGAGCTAAATATAAAAGCAGTATATTTAAAATACATCTACAAAGATAAATCTAAATTTGTTGTTGCGGTTTTTATGAACGTTTTAGAAGTTTGGAAGAATGTATTTTTAGTATAAGTTTGAAATATTCCAGTTACATGGAGCAAACGTTTATTATCCATTGAGCATGCTAATGTCAAATTAATAATTATGATGAACTAACCTTAAATATAGTGTTATTGTATATAGGAAGCGCGTTTTTTCAAAAGCTAAATAGTCGATTTAGCGTCGGTATAAAGGTTCAGTTTCATTCGATTACTTCCTTTTCCTAACAGGCTCGGAATGGCCAGGTGGTTCAGACACTCGACTCGTAATCCAAGGTTCGAATCTCCGTCACACCAAACATGCTCGCCATTTCAGCCATGGGAGCGTTATAATATTACGGCCAATCTCACTATTCGTTGGCAAAAAATGTAGCCCAAGAGTTGGCGGTGGGTGGTGATGACTAGTTGCCTTCTCTCTAATCTTACATTGCTAAATTAGGAAAGTATAGTGCAGATAGCTCTCGTGTAGCTTTGCGCGGAATTCAAAACAAAATAAACCTAAAACCTGTCTTTCGATACCCGTGGTGGGAAGAGCACAGATAGCCCATTGTGTTGCTTTGTGCTTAGTTGCAAACAAACAATTATTTTGTAACACCTACTTTAACTTTTGGAGTTGATATACTAGGAAAGTGAAAAAAATACATTGAGAATTCAAGAAATGTAGCAACTAACTCACTGTGAGCAGTACTTTATATTAACTCACTGTGAAAAGTAGCACACAGGAGAGATACTTTATATTTTAACTATGTGTTTTATGCCACAGGTGCTTTACCACTAAAACGAACTGTCATCTAAATAGATGCGCACATTTGGCAGAGTGTAGTGATCAGATGATGTATAAGTTTTCCACTTTGATTGATCTTTGTAATCTTGCCTGATGTTTTGAAAGTTGATTCTTCATTTCAAGATCTACAAGACTAGTTTATTGTTTTTTTAATTTCGCACAAAGCTACTCGAGGACTATCTGTGCAAGCCGTCCCTAGTTTAGCAGTGTAAGATCAGAGGGAAGGCAGCTAGTCATCACCACCCACCGCCAACTCTTGGGCTACTCTTTTACCAACGAACAGCGGGATTGACCTTCACATTATAACGCCCCCACGGCTGAAAGGGCGAGTATGTTTGGCGCGACGGGTATGCTAGACTAGTGATATTAAAAACAATATACATGTGTGTGTGTGTTCAGCTTTCTTTAAGTGATCGTTAATTTGCTTTGATGCGAAAATTACAGTTCAGGTAGCAGTAAGTATCTCAGTAGATTTTGAGTAAAATAAATGGAGAGAAAGTACTTTTTGCTTCTGTTACAAAGCTGTTAGTTAACTTGTTTAGAATAGCTTCATACTACAGCTTGATGAAAGCTAAACTTTGGATATAAAGCAACATAACTGCGCAAGTAAAGTATAAAAGTTACGTGATTCGCGTGAGAAATCACGGAAACAATTTAGATTTAGCGTTGCGTGAGAGCTTTCATATGGTTGCAGAATATCTCCTCTCAAACCACAAAGCAGTGCAATCGTTACTTTCACGTGCAATTACTTATGAGTTCCAACTTTATTTCAGGAACTGACTAGATTAATATTAAACGATAACTTACAAATAATTATACATTTTATTACTCCTTACGTTTTTGCATTATGATATAAACATATTCGCTGATATGAATATTTATGAATTATAAGATTTTATGTACAACTTCTACGATTTTCTAATCATTTATCAGTTGAAAATTAAATTCAAACGTTTTCTTATTTTTTAACATGACTCATATTAATGTTCTTGTCGTCAAAAAGTTTCGATTGGTTTGTTATATTTTGTCTAAGAATGTTATAAAAAGGTTTTATTCCATATTTTGTTCGTATTGTAATTTTATGTTCTAATCCACATAATTCTAAAATACACAAAATACAATATTCAACCTATAAGTCTATCTTCCGAATCATTTAAATTATGTATAACAATGAACTTGGTATTTATATTTCATTGTACGTAAATATATTTGTTGCTTTTTATTTAAAAAAAAACACTATCAACTTTAATCCCAATATTAGGCTTAACTAAATATGGTTTATCTCGAAGGACCGGTCTGAACTACCATTGTTTTTAGCTTAAAGTTAAGTGCAATAATTTTTCTGTAATTTCCGAGATTGCAACTTAGTATTGTGAAGCATATTTCTACCGTTAATTTTCTCCAGAGTTTTATTGGGTGAAGTTGGGAATAGGCGCCTTGTGTCATTTTCTTGTAGATATAAGTGACCACGTGCTTTTTAACTAGCACTCAGAGGTATTACTTTCAGAGAATCTGTCAGTAATTGAGGGCGAACTTGTCCATTATTTTCACTGCTCATTGGTTAACTTGCTAAACAGAACAAATCACTGCTTTCGTATGTCAGGAACTCAAGGGTCTACTTTCCTAATTAAAACTGTGCTGAGGGCTTGACAGAGCAGATTTTAATTAGTTTTTAATTTTACAAAGCTTCCCACCTAGGTTTCACAGAGACCTTTAACATATTTTTTGTATATTTCACCTGGATTTAGGTATATTTTGTAGAACTCTGATGCAGAGCTTAGTGAAATGTGTAAAAGCTTTAAAAGGTATTTAGTAGAATAACAGAGTTATATGGTATACCTCATGATTTCTATCTAGGTCAAAATCACAGGTATGACCGTATCACAGATGTAAGTGGGATGCTACTAGGGTAGGAATAAGGCTTTAGCTACTTGGTAGGTACAAGTGAGAAAGTTTTGAAAGATGGAATTTTGGAGCATTGGAAGAAATCGAAGGAAGTAGCCACACTCATCTGTCACCAATCATTACCAAGAGCATAGAAAGTCATCGCGTAAGAGCGGGATAAGACCAATGCATCTTTATAGAGCCGAGACCTGGACTCTCTTTAAGAAAGAAGAAATCTTCCTGCTAAGAGCAGAAATAAAGATGCTGAGATGGCTGTTGGGAATGTTGCCCAAAAAGAAAAGAATGGATAAAGAAATTAACGAAATAGCAGAAGTCTGTGGAATTGAGAAAAAGGCAAGGGAAGCAAGGTTGAGGTGGTTTGGTTACGTGAAGTGAAGAAAAGAAGAACAAGCAATAAAAGAGAAGGGCCAAAGCTGCCAGAAGCCATTTAGGTAACACAGACAAGGCCAGTATCTGGTTGGAAAGATAAAAATAAAGAAACATAAACGAGAAAGGAACTGCAGAAGACTTGTCAATGAAAGAGATGATTGGATGAGGGCAACACGTGTGAAGGGTAGTGATCCCTGCTATTGGAAGAAACTCAAGAAATGGGAGTAGAATAACAAAGTTAGTTTAATTTTTTCTTAACCAGTATTTTTGTAATTTTAACTTTTATAGGAGAGTTTTCGAAGTTCTTTCGTTCAGCTACCAATAACAGGTTTGCTTGTTTTTTTAAATTTAAATTTGCTCTTGTAACTTTAAGGTTAACTTTTATTTTCTTCCGCATGGATGCAGTTTGGCTTTTCCATGTAACTTAATTAAGTATTTGTTTAAGTTTGTCAGTGAGTGAATTATGGAAGATATTCCACGGGACAATGTAACATAGTTTTTATTATAACAAGCTGGAGTCCACGTCTCCTAAACGAAAGCTATATAAATTCATGATTACTGAAAAGTATCTATCTTATATGCAACTGAAAAAATACCCATAAAAAACTTTTAAACATAAAATGTGAAATCACAACTTTACACGTACCTCCCCATAGACTCCATGAATCTCCATACCAAATACTGGGACGATCAATCTACAGGAGGCGAAATAGTGGTTAAAAACCGCAAACCGCAAAACTGAGAATTTGTATGTATCCCCATATGAACCTAATAAAACCTCCATGGCAGTTCTGGTGATGTGGTTGCATGAACATACAACATACAACAGACAGCACTATTGTATTTACATAAATATGATTTATTGATGTTATTTGGTAAGAAAGCGAGAGCTAACTTCATTGTGTTACATTTTAACTTGAGGATACTTTCTGTTTGTGATTCTCTTTCATATGCTAGCTTACAGTAAACAAAAGCGTGTTGTTTAATGAAAGTGTTAATTAATCTTGTGATCATACACCTTTTTTTGGTCTAACATGTAAACACACGATCACTTATTTTGTATGGTATTTTTATTATTATTTGTATCATTATGGTATTTTTGTAAACCTCAAATATATCCATCAAATATTTGTTCCTGAGTAAATCTGTGCCCTGTTTCGCCTTTTGTGGTCCAGCCTCCCATCCATTGGTAAATGCACTTGCATATGGGTTTCGCGAACCTCCTATATTTGAGGGTCCGAATTTCTCTGCTTTGTCGCAAATCTTGGAGATACCATAAGTTGTTGTTCTACGTATTTGTATCTATCTGTTGATTGGTTGTCGTTGTTTATAAGAGCAACGCTACACAATGAGCTAAGTATGAGTCATGCTCATCACGGGTATTGGAACCTTGTTATTTAACGTCGTAAGCTAATATTTATTGCAACATCTAAAAATATAGTTTTTTATTTTAAATTATTAAATTAGTTTTTGCTCTTAAATTTGACTTTGAAGTGCATTTAAAAATATCATTCCTTTCAATAACATAACAGCACTTCGAATTTTCAAATAAGTATCTTAAACTTTTAAGAAATAAAAATAAACAGTCCTAAATAGTTGGTGTAAATTGTCATTTTCATATAACGTATGCTTAAGAATATGGCCTGGTAGTTAGCGTGCCAGGACTGTGAGTAAAGTTTATCTGTTCCTCGCTGCCCCTAATTTGAAACTTATAGCTTGGCAAGTTGTTTTAAGATAAAGCGGGGATCTGCCGTAAAAAGTTATGAAACAAAAATTAAAACAAATTACAAATTTAAAAATTTCATCCTCACCTTGCCCTACAGATAACTGCATAAAGCTGCACATTTTATAGCAGGATCCCTACTTCATTTTAAAATTCATATATTTTTTAATATTTATGTTTCTGTATGTGTCACGTAAAACTCACGAATGTGAACGCTATTTTCTGGTTCTAATAAATAATTGTTGAACATCTTCTCACCGTTTTCTCACAAAAGTTAATGTATTTGTCTTGCTTAAAAAAGCATTATAATACATAAAGATATTCCAAACAGAAAAGCTCAATAACAACAACGGGTTAGCTCAACCTCTCTCACGCTTGATCTTAATGTTTTTCACCTAATTTTGCTAAGCGACTACCAAAATGGTCCGTAAAATTTATGAAATGGAAACACTAAACAGTTAAATCGTATTCGCTGCAAACGTATAACATTAAGTCTGTCATGCAAGACATACTGAGTAAAAGGGATTCATTTTCGAGTAAATTAACGTTAGGCTTGACAGCCTTAACCTAAATACCATATTCTCAATCATAAATCACTTGCAGTAGTTAATTTTGTTAGCCTAGGTTGCAGTTAGCGAGTTAGCGGAATCTGGGATTAAAAAACAAATATCAATTAGAAATAACTTTGTATTCATAAATAACGTTTAACATAAAAAAAGTCATCTTTACGTGTAAAAACAGAAATTGGTAATTTATTAACAGAGATAAAAATTAAAACTATTTTTACGCAGAAATTTAAAATGCTGTCCTAAAATCACTTCAAGCATTTCTGGTTTGACTTAATTTTAAAATTTAAAACTAGACATATTAGATACATTATGTTTTTAACACCTACGTAAGAACACGTTTGTAATAGGCCTTGACTATATAACACTTGATTTTCATAAAAGTACATTTTCATTTTTAGAACCCAATATTTAAAAAAAAAATGTCTTATACGAAACTTTGGAATCATTGTTAAAATTGCTCAAAATTAACTTAAATCATACAAAAGTGAAACGTTTACTTTCTGATATAATCCAAATTATATTTCTGGTAATATATTCTATGTAATTGGGAGACGAAAAACCACTTGCTTTGAGAATTTTTTTATTGTTATGAAAACATTTTCGTGAATCAAACGAGTGACGACTAAGAATTATAACTTCATTTAACACGTTAAAATAGGTTTGTGTTTGAATTTCGCGCAAAGCTACATGAGGGCTATCTACACTAGCTGTTCTAACTTTAGCAGTGTAGCTAATCATCACAACCCATCGCCAACTGTTGGGCTACACTTTTACCAGCGAATAGTGGGATTGACCGTAACATAATAACGTTTTCACGGCTGAAAGGTTGATATGTTTGGTGTGACGGGGATTCGAACCTGCAACCCTCAGGTTATTAGTCGAGTGCCGTTGAATTAGGTAAATTAACAGAAATGAGATTTTAAAAAATGGCGCATCCAGTTTGGGGTTATATCATTTTGTGTTCTGTAACTGATATAATTCAGTACTTGTCAGTATTTGTTATAGGTTTTGTTTAAAGAAATAAAATAACGTAGTTGAATGATCACAGAGAAATATAACAACATAAATCACGGTACATTTCTGTGAAAACTGTGGCAGGTGTAATTTATCATATCTGATAGTGTATGTGCATGATCCATACAGTGTTATTTCAGTTTAAAAAATCCCATTTTCTTAGCAACTCTATAATTCAAACTTTTTTAGAAGTGTTAATATTTGGTAGTAGAATATTACCTGCTATCTTTTGTGTTGATAACGTAGGTAATATGTGTTCATTCGTTTAGTGTTGTTTGTTTTTATTTGATTTTTGCAAACAAAACAATAAAGATCGTTAATAAAGTTTAGAAATGGACAGCTATTGAAAGAAACTTTATTACAAGTATACAACGTTTCGGCAATCCAATGTAGTAAATTTGTAGTAAAGTTTCACTACCCATTCAAGTCGTTCATAAAGTAAGTCCTTTGTCATTACATGTGGATCCATCACAGTAAAGATCGTTGTTTGTTTTCCATTTGCTTTGAGGGGCTAGTGAAGCCCAGTTGTTAGCTTGTCGGACTATGGATCTATGAGTCTATCGTTCGTTCGCATACTGTTAAGCGAAAAAAAAAAAAACTCTTTGCAATTTCAGGTCATAAGTGCATCATAAGGATGTTAGTAAAATACCATTATTATTATTATTCGGCTAGACAAGAGTTGGCGAACCTTACTATTTACTAGATATTTTCTGTTTAGTGTATCAATTCCAAATCAGGAACGCGGAAAAATTCCATACACAAACAAACATTTGGTTTGAACTATTTAGTAAAGTATACGACTCCCTTAAAAACTTATTCGTTGTAACAACAACAGTTAAGTGCTAACTTTGAACAATTATTAACATTGACGATTCAGCTTATATGAAGTGCTATGGATCGATTTCTGATAGCATTTTGTTATGACCGTGCTTTTGTGGCACTTTGATTTACCCTCAAACTTTATTACGGCTGTGCTTATTCGTATTAGATATTGACACATTCCAAATTTAAGCGTAATAAGTGTCTGCATATTATTATATCGATAACACATAAGAAAAAACTAATATTTATTTCTTACTGGCGACATCCTTCTCGTCTCTTTTGGTTTATTCATTCTCTCTCCCAGCCTTACTCTTTCTTCTGTTGAACACTTGCCTTTCATATATATATTTTTTTCAAAACCACACTAACAAATTCCTTTCAGATCTTGCACATCTGTTTACAGTAATTAGAATTATAACAGCTAATAATCATAAAGATTTCAGTAAACTTTAAAGCTGCCAATCAAAACAGGCGGCTGATCCTTCTAGAATTTTCTAACAACTTAATGGTGTTGTCACTTCTTGTTTAAAGGTAAAATCTAAACATTATATTGCTAAAACATGCCACATTATAAACTATAATTTAATGGAAATTCTTAACAAGGATTCTAACATAATCTCACGTTAGTTTCACGGAAAGAGGTTTTGCGCATGGTCGAAACTTATATCTGTCTCACAAAATAATCAGTTGGGTCCTTTAGCTAACGCCAAGTAAGAATGATAAACTTGCTATAACGGTGATTCTAACCTTGCAGAACGATCATTTTTAGAAATTGGGTGGTTTTTTCATGCAGTTTAAAAATGTTCAAATTCCATTTTTTACTAATATACTTACACAGTCATCTCTAAACCACATAGATCAATATACAATAACAATCACGATAACAAGCAACTAAAAGAAGAAAAACTTTCCCAACTGTCAATCAACCTGGTTGTACTAAGACTTTAAGACATCTTAGTCAAATAACCATTTACACATGTGGTATAGGTCTGAACTTTGAAGCTGGCGAGTTTAGTTCGAATCTATGTGCGATACCTCAAAATAATCAACGGACTTTAAGCTGTCGGTGCATAATGAGAGTGACAGTCAATCACTTAGTGTGGATGACAAAGTTCTGCTGGTTGCCTGGTTTCCTTCTGCCGCCGTTCCTAATTTCTTACAAATGAACAGGAGGAAGTCACACAGTTATGAAATGATCTACAGTTTTGTTTGAACTTAAAAGTCGGTATGAACAATTGTTATTTTAAATAAACAAAATGTTTCACAAATAAAGTCTAATTTCAATTTACATAGAATGTGACGTAGAATTATTAAACTAGACTACACAAAACGTGTATAATTGAAGAACACAATTAATTTAAAAAAAAATTTATAAACGTTTTCAAGTAAGAAGATATTGACCTGAAACAGAAAGAAGAGACTTCGAAAGTGTGGTTTGTAATACGATAACTGATATTCATTAACTCTTACGCCAAATAAATCGCACTATATTTAAAGTTGATAAATTAATAGATTGCATAAATAGTTCAAAACAGCTTAGATTTAAGCTGTAGTAATATGTGATTTTTATCACAAACTACATATCTATTGGGTTTAAAATACTCTGCCAGCTTTCAGCGCTCAAAACCATAAATGAGAAATGCGTAAATTTAAATTGCTGAATTTGACTTTCTTTTTATATGGAACGTTTTAACTCTTCATTATATGCCCTTTTAGTATTAGCGATTTGCATTGCTTAAAATTGAAACAACCACACAATTTGACAAAGAAACAACTATTTACTATAATAACGTTTCCTTTCCGCAAGTCGTGTTGTGACAATATACATAACTTCAATTTTTCTAAATGTGACAATATATATATATATACACAGCTTAATTTTGTTAAATATTTTTAGCTTTAGTTTTTATGAAGACAACAACATATATATAGAAGTCCTTTGAATTTTTCTCTATTTAAACTAATGTTTATTCAAATAATAGAACAAACACACAAAGACCAAGACTTTAAATTTACGTAATGTTTATTCGCTATGTAACATCTATTTTACAATAAATGTCACCTAAATCATTACAATCTTATTTCCCAACCGAAATGGCGGTATTCAGAGAGACAGTACTGATTTATTCTAGAACTATAAAGATATGAAAACTCAAACATATTTTATAGATTGCGCTTAGCAAAGAAAGTTCTTCCAATTTATAAGGATATCAGAAGAGGATCCTCGAGAGGAACGTTGGGTTTCAGTGAAACCAAGAAAAATAATACACATAAATCCTTTTTTTATACAGTTTGCAAACTAATGCATTTTTATAATAAACAAATTGCAAGATGTATGATCTTTACTTGTGTAATAATTTAACTTAAGGCAGACTGAAAGATTATGATATGGAAAATGTGACTTGATGCATTTGATCTCAAATCTCTTCTGAAATAGGAGCGAAAAGAATTATTAGAAGAAACAAATTTATCACACCGATCAAAAACTTTTAGAAGGTGTTTTACTGAAGAAACTTGTTCAGTGTGTAAATGTTATCCCTTTTTCCCTAGAGAAAGCATACTTTATGGACTTTACATTCTACGAAACAGTATGTCTTATACTTAATGAGAACGTATATGAATTCATTCAACTAGTTAATGGTATGTAGTTTATTTTCAAATATTTTCTTAAAATATTTATCTTCGGTGGAACAGCGGTATATTTACGGAGTTACAACAATAAAATACCTGGTTCAGTTCTCCCCAGTGCAGACAGCAAATAGCCTAATGTGTCTTAGTTCTAAAAGCAAATAAACAAAACACAAAATCTGTAGGTACCTGCATAATGTTCTTAGATATGTTATTATTCATTTTCGTTATTCTTATGAACTGTCAAATGAAGGAACAATAAAATATTTATCCTTAAATTTTTAATGGAGTTTATTATGAGATTTAACTGGATTAGTGAATTGGCAGGAAGCCTACAGGTCCGGAAAAAAAAACTGTAACAGTGAAATACTGAGCTAATAAGGTTACATTCTGAAGGTATAAGTCATTATTTTATTCACGTTTATTAAAACAGTTTATTAATGCTTATTTAGAGTGAATGTCAAATTATTATGCAAGTTGTTGTATTTACAAATATATCAAACAGTGTACGTTTGATTTAGCTGCGATTTATAGAGGTTAACTATCATGCTATCATACACAAGTTATGCAATTGTCATTAATATCAACTAAAAATAAAAAGTTATATGAAGCTTTTTAAAATGTCATGGATTACACGTGTTACTAAGCCAACTCTTTGCCAAGTTACTAAGCAAATTCTTGAAAAATGAGCCTAAAGCACAAAAACAGCATCCGTTAAAGGTAATAATAAAGAAAGCTGAAACATCTGATCCATAATAACCATATCAAACCCAGAAACCGAATCAGAAGAAGATAATTCATTTATTTATTTATATAACTATCATTTTTTGATATGACTTTGATGAACCTATGATCGACAGAATTGGCCAGTTTATGAATGTCTTCTGCTTTAACATCTGTTGCAGATAATAGTACAACATTCCTGATATCATTCCTTGGTGCAAATTGCCTTCCATCAGCATAAATCGTACATTTCATAATTCTCAAAAGGTTCTCTATGGGGTTTAAATATGGAGAGGAGGCTGACCATTTCATAAGCCATTTATTTTTGAAGCCTAACTTTGAAAAGTAACCTAGTGTACCATAAACAGCATAAAATAATGCATTATCATGCCTAAAAATGACCTTTCGTTTGAACCCCAAAAACTTTCTCTTATATCAAAGTTCTAAGTTGTTCTTGAGAAATGTAATATTGGCTTCAGAAGTCATATTTACACCATCAGGTACTTCAAATGGACCCACAACCTTATTACCAATAATATCAGCCCAGATAATTACTCCTAATCTTCCTTGCTGATGTCTCATTCCGAATGAGACTGAAGTATCTTTTGTAAGCCATCCTCTAGTTCACTCATTTCGGCTATCAAGAGTTAATTGTAAGACACTCATCTGCAAACAAAACTTCTTGAAAATTGTTTTTTAGATACTGGCGAACACATGCAAGTCGCTGGATTTTAAGCTTGGCCTCCAGTAGTGGTTGAATTGCAGGATTAACGCATTTTACAACATTCCATAGGACCCTATATTTTGATGACTTTGGAACATATGGAGCTCCAGCATTCAGAAACATTTATATACTTGATGAAAGAAGCTTCTCTATAGTTGCTAGCTTGATACTGGCGTCTTGAAATCAACTGTACTTTATTCGATCGTGTTCACTTAACATAGGAATCGACTAGGTAATTCTTAATAGTTCTGTAGTCTCAACCAAGTTATTTTTCAATTTCAGTTGACTTTTTTTCTCCATTTAACAAGACCATCTGCATTCTTTTCTTCTCCTGTGATGTTAAAAATCATTCCTTTTGCTCATAGTTTCGATCAAAACCTGCAACAAACAAAACTTGCTTAATAATTTGACACTATGTTATTCGTGACATTTTTGAAATCCTCATATAACTTTTTTATTTGGGAGTGGATATTAATGACAATTCCAAAACTTGCGCATGATACTATAATTGTTAATATGTATAAATTTCGACTAAATAAAACACATAATTTTTGAGATTTTCTTTAAAACCTTGAGTAATAATTTGGCACACACGGTACAACATAAATCCATCAGTTTTTTTTTCCAATATTCATTTAATTTTAGTTCAAACTATTGATCAGTTCTGTTTTGTTTTCAGATAAATTCCAAAGGACTAACAGTGCTACCAGTCGTTGAAAATAATTTTTGTTTTATTGATGCGACATAAAAGTCTTTGCTCATTGGTGTTTTATAATACGTAGTTATTGAATAGTCCTGTCCAAGGTAGCTTGTCTCACATGTTCACACTTAACTACACAAGGTAAAACTGTACTAGCTTAATAAATGAAAGGTGACAAATCAATAAGGTCACCAATTCTTGAGCTATTCTAATCAAAAAGTAGGAACATTGTAGAAGCTTCTTGTGAAACATTTGATGAAAGAGGTTGATCGGATCACATTATTAGGAAACAGAGAACTATGACTTCTTCCACCATCTTATAACTTGTTCAGAAACATCCAGGATATCGTTTCTTGTGAAACATGTGACGAAATAGGTGATTCAGATCACTTTATTAGGAAACAAAGAACGACGATTTCTTCCACTAACTTATAACTTATTCAGAAACAGCCAGTATTATTTGTTAAACTTGGTGTACCGAAGCTCAAATTCGTATGTTAACAACCTAGCTAAACACATGCGTGACATAATCAGTGTATGTTTTTCATTAAAAAAAATCAAGTAATATGACCTCACGTCATGATTAAATCATAAGATCATGAGTAACTTTGCTGCTTAAAAATGTTTATATTGGTAAATGTAATCTTATTGTATTTATCATGGGAATACATTACGAATCAATTACGAAAGAAGGCATAATGTTTGTGCTTTCATTATCACTTTTTTACTTTTACGCTCATCTGATAACTGTTGTAGCAACAAATTGTTCTTCATTTCAATTAACAGTCATAAGGGATTATTTAATAGGCTTAAGTGTACTTTTCTAAGGAGAGATGTTATCTAAAGATTTCTAAACAGTTCTCAAATCAATTAGATTAAAACACAGTTAAAAGCTACAACGTATGGCAAGTATCTGTCTCATATCTCATACAATTGTAGACTCACAGTTTTCATGTAAGATGTTTAGAAGCTGATGATTCGTTTTAATAACATTTTTAAACAAAATATTCGTGAATAATATTTGTTTGTTGTCTACAAAGAAACTTCATTTTTGTTTGCAATTTTTGTGTTTTGACTATTTTTTTCTGTTTTTAATATCAACTACCATATTCTCTTGTCTCATTGACATGCAAAATATTTCACAAGAGTAATTTAGTTTCATACTAAGTACAAAGGAATCAAAATTACAGTTTTATTTATTCTAGCTTTAACTCCTAAACCCTCATGTTAACATTATAAAAAGTTAAAGCGTTTCGTACAAATTACACACTTCTTATTCTATAAGTATACTACCAAGGGGATAACACCTAAAGGCCTATAATTATTTAATATACAAGGTTGGAAGTAGAATTGAATCTAGATTTATTGTATGATACGTTTGGCTAAAAAATCCTCATTCATTGTATATTTCATTCAACGTTACTTTCAAAATGGTTCTATGTATATTATTACTTATTTTCGTGTGAACGTCTCTTCTGATTTAATTATGCTTGCCACATGACATTAGTACTAGGCCTATTATATATTTTGTATCACTGTATTTTTATTCAGTCCCTTAAGATTTTTCATGAATTAGAAGAATACATAAAAATATATCAACAGCACTTTGTTCGCCAAAGCAATAACAAGTTGCTTGTGTAAACAGTGTTTCGATGCCTTCCATGTTTGTTTGTTTTTAGTTAAGCACAAGGCTACATAAAGGGTTTTTTGTGCTCTGCCCAACAGGGGAATCGAAACTCGATTTGTAGCGGTGTAAGCCAACAAACATATCGCTGTGCCTCTTGGGGAGGCAGGTTCTTCTATCGCTGATAATCCTTGGGTTGAGCAAAACGCATCGTCTTTCAGTTGAATCGTCAGATGAGTTTGATTAACGACGGTGGTGATGAAGCATTTGTTACATAAACTAAGGCCACGTGCAAGTAAGTATATCTTTGTACGTAAATAATTGAACCAGATACTTCGTCACTAACCAATAATCATCTTGTATTTAATTGTAACTTCGCCATTTGATAGGAAATAAAACAAAATAAAAGAGTAATAAGCTAGATGCTTGAGAACGTGGAATTTTGGATATTATTTGAGACTCGGTTATAACTTATAAATATTGTAAATTGTAATAAATCAGAGTTTGTAACTGTTGTATCACAAAGTAGATTTTGTGATAATCTACTAAACTGATTTTTTTCTTTCTGGTTCTTCTTCCCAACTTCTGTTTTTTCTTGGTTATACAATTGAGTTACATCTTAAATTATATGTAGAGTCGTGGGTTAAGAATCGTTGTTATAAAGTTTTGATTTTTTTTAGTGTAAAATAAATGATACATTATATAGTTCATCAAATGTTTAGATCAACATAGTTCTGTGACCCACAAAAAGACGTTTTTAACCGGATGAGAAAAATTAGGAAGTTGTATAACTGTAAGAACCAATGATTAAAAGTAACAAAAAACATGTTATAATATGCCAGTCAAAGTACTTCTGCAATATCCAGCGTCAACAAAGCTTTTAGTGTAATACTAGGACTCATCCCGCACAGTCGTGGTCCAGGTGGCATACAATAAATTTTAATAAACTACTGTTAAGGTGTGAATAATATTATACAAGCGAATTGTACTTATTATCAGTCTATTTATGTTATTTAGAAATCAGATTTTTGATTGGTAGTTAAGAAAAGGAAACTTAAAGTAAAGTTATATAAAGTTCTGAAAGAGGTAAATTCGTTTCCATGCGAAGTCTTGCTCTGACAGCGAGGCATAGTCACGTACAACATTCAAAGTACGAAACGTGACACACAATCATGTTTCACCGTCAGAGATAAAATATTGTACCGAAATAAATCTATTATTCTTTAAATAACTGTTTACGTTCGATAATTAAGTGGGTGCATCTGAAACAACCCTAATTTACAAAAATGTATGCTTTCTCAAAATGTGCTGGCCCGGCATGGCAAGGTGGGTTAAGGCGTTCGGCTCGTACTCTGAGGGTTACAGGTTCGAATCCACATCGCACCAAACATGCTCGCCCTTTCAGCTGTGGAGGCATTATAATGTGACGGTCAATCCCACTATTCGTTGGTAAAAGAGTAACCCAAGAGTTGGCGGTGGATGGTGATGACTAGCTGCCTTCCCTCTAGTCTTACACTGCTAAATTAGGGACGGCTAGCGCAGATAGCTCTCGAGCAGCTTTGCACGAAATTCCATATAAACAAGGAACTAAATCTTTTGAAAATATAATTCGGGGGTGTGTGTGTAACTCAATCCTTAATAGCGGGTTGTATAGATATCTACTACTTTTATAAAATCATTAATATCTCTGTTTATGATTTAGTATTTATAACACCGAATTAGTGGACGCAGCTGTCTGAATTAATAATAGTAGTATGGCGCGGTGCAGTACGTAAGTAGATATAATGACTTTTTAATGTCTTTATTGTGTATCATTCAAATTTTTTAATATTTCAGTAAATCGCGATATTTAAGAAAATGAAGACTTAAATCTGTAATCGTTACGGTCTGTGGTAAAAGTTTCTATAACTGTCATCATCAGAATATAACTTTCAAGAGTACACTATGTTTCTCATGTCAGCAAAAGAGACTCAGGTCCTTATAGCTCTTACTACTTTTTTTGATACAACATGTACACCGAACCTCAGTTTTTGCTTTTCATCTGAGCCAACATGCCAGAGTTGTAGTTCATCCTGCTTTTCTGATAAAACATGGCACATCTTAATGTGTTGGAGCTACGCATGAATTTCTTTAGAAGCAAATATAATAATTATTGCTAAAAGTTGCTGACAATGCCTATAACAACTAATTTTTTGAGTAAAGTAATTCATTTAACGCTGCCCTCCAGTGACACAGCGGTGCGTCTGCGTTACCTGTGGTGGATAGAGCACGGATAGCTTATTGTGTAAAGTTATGTTTAATTCCAAACAAGCGAATCTTTTACACTGTTTGTTTAGGTTTGATTTGGTTTAAATTTCGCGCAAAGCTACACAAGGGCTATCTGCGCTAGCCGTCCCTAATTTAGCAGTGGAAGAGTAGAAGGAAGGCAGCTAGTCATCACCACTCACCGCCAACTCTTGGGCTACTCTTTTACCAACGAATAGTGAGATTGACCGTCACATTATAACGCCTCCACGGATGAAAGGGCTAGCATGTTTGGTGTGACGGGGATTCGAACTTTAGATTACGAGTCGAGTGTCTTAACCACCTGGCCATACCGGGCCATTTGTTTAGGTCGACACTGCTTTTGCTATTTTGCATTATTTCAAAAATTATATTAGAAATTTATTAAAATAATGGTTTTATGGTTCTAACTTTTGTACCCCGAAAGCAAAATGTGAATTAAAATTGTTTTTCATCAAGTTTATAAGTGTTATTGCATTTCGATAAATGTAAAAGAGATTTTGTTGAAATTATTGAAAATTACCAAACAAATGTGTTTTCGTTAGTTTTTCTTTTTCTGACTTCGTTCAATTTCAAGCTCTTAGTAAAGAGACTTGTTAGATAACTGTACGTGCTAAAATACGAATGAAAGTAAACCACGATCCTCAGTAATGAAGTATTTTTCTCTACATATTGTACTTGACTTCGTTCGACTGATCTTTTATGCTTCATGTGGTACACGAAATGTTGACTTAATTTAAAATCCGTTTAACAAAGCAAACTGGGGTATTTGTTGACATTGACTGAAATATTTTTCTAATTAAAAATGACTTAGAAGACAATTATTTTGTAACTTTAAGTCCGACGCAATTTAACAGACTGGTTGAGTAGCTCTCTTCTTTAATTTGAACAACAAACGAAAACTAAGTGTTCGAATTTCTAGAACTTGTTTTCTTGATCCAATAGGTTTTATAAGTGCCGCACAAAGTGGTCTTTCTTCTCGACGAATACTTGAAAGTAGCAATTGCTGTAGAATAGAGGTTAATTTAGCAAACAAATCTTGCCAAGTTCTTTAATGACTCAGACTTTGGATTCGCAATTAGAGGTTTTGAAAATGCAGATTTCACTTTACAAAACTTTATTTGAGACAAACTTGTCTTTCGATAAAACTCATAATTGTAAATATGTATATTAACTTGTGCTTTTGTTATTATTATCTTTATTATAAACCTTGCAGTTCTCTGGTAATATCCCATTATTTACGTTGCGCTAGAAACAGCGCAAGACATCTTGTTTTATTTATTTTAACCATTTTCATGACGTAAAATATTTTTGGGCATTTACCTTAAGCGTATCCGTGTTTTAATCAATCCTTCTTTAAGAAAGTATTTTCAGCTAAGTTGTCAGTTGTGTGTACGGCATTTTGTTTGTCTACTTGTAACACATCATGGTTTTATAATAACGTACCCAGGTTCACTAAAACGGAAGTTGGTTTTGATTGGTAAGTGTATTTGCACGAACAGTAACGTCCACAGTCGTTTTGAGCTATATCACTGTCAGTTTCTTATTGTCGTGAATACTTTATATGTATGTATATATATATATATATAATTGACTTAAATATAACTTTCGGTGAATTAAGCTTTTAAATTTAACTTTAGGTTGTGGCTGAACTTAACAATTTAATGTAGTATAATTACAATGTTATCTAAATATTTCATTATAAGCTGTGTTGAACCAGCGTTTTACTTATTATCAGCTATATCATACTAAATTTTTACTTATTATCAGCTGTATTTACCAGAATTTTACTTATTATCAGCTGTATTTACCAGAATTTTACTTATTATCAGCTGTATTTACCAGAATTTTACTTATTATCAGCTGTATTGTACCAGGTTACTTATTATCAACTGTTTTGTATCAGAATTTTACTTATTATAAGCTGTATTGTATGAATGTTACTTATTATAACCTCTATTGTATCAGAAGTTTAGTTATTATCAGTTGTATTGAACCAGAATTCCACTTATTGTCAACTGTATTGTATAATAATTTTACTTATTATAACCTCTATTGTATCAGAAGTTTAGTTGTTATCAGTTGTATTGAACCAGAATTCCACTTATTGTCAACTGTATTATATAATAATTTTACTTATTATAAGCTGTATTGTGCCAGGTTACTTATTATCAACTGTACTGTACCAGAATTTTACTTATTTGCTAAATATATTCCTTTACCTTAAGAAAAGATAATTATTTAATAGCAGTATATCGAAAGTCCTCAATGTGACTTTGCTTTGACACAAACAAACAAATAATATTTCGACTTCAGTCTTTGTCAAGGTACAATGCGATTCAAACACTGAGTAAAATTAATATAATTTTTTTAGATTTTAAAAAGGAGTAAAACACATACATGCAGTAAATGATATCCGAGGAAGGACGTCTCTATCCATTAAGGATGTGGACCTAAACATCTGTTTACTATTTGTCAACTGTTTGTGGTCTAATGTTTCATTTTTCTTTTTTGATTTCGATTTAATTATATTCCAACGACCTCCGTATGACCTTTCTTCTTTTAAAATAGCTTAAAAATTAAAATAAAATTTGTCTCACTTGTTAAAAGCATTTAAAAGAATCGCACCGAACATCCTCGCTCTATTAGGTGCGAGGCTATAACGAGTATCAGATTAAAACTTTAACAACATAGAATAATACTTGAATCTTGTGAACGAGTGTTTATTTGTTTGCTACATGAGGGCTATCTCCGTTAGCCGTTCCTAATGTATCAATGTAAGACTAGAGAGGACAGCTATCATCACCACTCACAGCCAACTCTTATACCAACGAATAGTGGAATTAATTGTAACATTATAACGCCCAATGTCTGAAAGGACGAGTATTACTGGTGGGCTGGAGGATTCGCACCCGCAACCCTCAGTTTGTTAGCTGAGCGCCCTAACCACTTGGCCATGCCGGATCTATTACGTCTACCCTTGGAGTTCTTGAGATGTTGTTCTAACATAACAGTAAATAACATTGATTTTACCTCCTCTTAGTTTAAGCTCTGATTATGAATATAACCATTTCACGTTTAATTTAACATTACGTTACTAGTTAAATTACATTAGTTTTTGCCCATTTCTGTCATCATCATATTTAAGATTGTTCTGTTATGTCATTAAAAGGAGTAAAAGTGTAACCCAACTCTTGCGTCACACTGTTACCAACGTATATTGGGATTGACCATCATATTATAACGCCCCCACAGCTAAAAGGTCAAGCATGTTGAGTGTGATAAGCATTTGAACCCGTGACCCTCAGATTACAAGTCGAGCGCCCTGACCGCCTGGCCATGCCGGACCGTGAACGAATGCATTCGTAAAATATATTATTAGGTTATTGAAAAACATAGCATACTGTAGGAGAAAAAACCAAAAACAATATGTATAGAAATAACAGAGGTAAATACCATTTAAGCGTTGGATGTATAGTTTTGGAAATAAAGTTTTAATTACACCACGTAGATTCTACAATATGGTTGTACATGTGTAGGAAAGAAACGAAGCTTAGTTTTGTGGTGTATAACGTGTTGGGTTGATTAATTATGATTTATTGATCGATAATTTCTGTGACTTGAAGTCCAAATAAGATTGATAATATTTCTTCTATAAATTCTTCTTTATTGCCTCTATCGTGCAGGTTTCCAATAAGACAAACATAATACTGACTTAACCATACACCTTGCCAGCCACGTGCCGCAGCCAGCCAATGAGATCTTTTCTTAACACCAAAGCTTCTCAAGTCTGCTTAGAATGTAATACAGTCCTGGTCGAAATGCTGTTTATATCACTCACTATATATCAATTACTATAGTATGCACTGCCTTATATCGGTAAAGTGCGATCTATTAACTGTTTGTGTGACATTCCATTACGGGCAGAAAAAAAAATTAGTGTGAAAATAGACTAAGCAAAAACAGAAAATCATTTATCTTATCGTGATTTACTGTCATAAAAATTATCGTAGAATAGAAATGAAGTTATCTTTATTACTAATACAAAATTAAATATATAGAATATACTATGGAGGAAAATCAGTTCTTTATTACATACATTTGTTAGAGTGACTTAAGTTGATCCCCAGTAGCACAGTGGTGCGATCTAATACCACTAGATATTTGGGTTCGATATTCGTGGTAGGCAAAGCATAGATAGTCCTTTGCGTAGTTTGTGCTAAATAATAAACAACAGCCACTTAACTTTCTCACTGGGAACTTTTGTCTCTGCGATAATCATGTAAAATTACATGTTGGTAAATGTTATACTACTGCCTATTCCTACCAAATAAAACATGTAAGAAATATTTGGATTAGGTTTTTTATAACACAGAATCATCAGATAGAGACGCGTCAGAAAGTGGCAACTAAAGGTCCAATGTTAAACCAAGAATTTATAACCATATGTTATACGAGTCAAGTTAAAAGAGGGTGTGGTTTAGTACACGTGTACTAATTATGCAACAACAGATCTGGGAGCGTTTTACATGATCAGTTTGCCAATGAACGTGGATTTTACAACTTTCTACTTTGTAAATAATGTTATATATTATATAGATGTTTATGTTTTTGTCAAAGTTTTCTTTATGTTCGAAAGGTTAGGTCTATAACCACCAAAGAAATAAACGAATTATGAAATTATCAGTTACCAAAGGGAGTAATTTACCTGAATGAACATGAAATATAACCAGCAACAGGAATATACGTTTTAGTTTAATCAAAGTTTAATTTAGTTGAAGCTTATACATTCGCATGTTGAAGCCCCCAGTCTAAGCTATACAACAGTGTACAGTATACAACAGTATCTCATATGAGCTTTTACCTTATACCATACAGAATTTATGGTCCAAAAACTTCATATAGGTACGTGTTTCCTTACATTTTTAACATGTTTATATCTTTGTTTTTATCGTTTTATAACATTATATTTACTTAGAAACAGATATTGATTCGATGGTTTTTCTTTTTTATCTTTCTGGAGTTGAAAGCATCACTAAAAACCCAACAGAAGCTAGCTCTCGTGATTTGATGGGAAAGTATTTCGACATTTCACAAACAAGATGGGACAAGATCTTTACATTTGTGGCAGTTACAACATCTTCTTAAGTAATTAATAGTACCTTCCGATCAGAGATAGCTGAGTAGTTAAAAAAACAAAACAGACGAGCCATCATTATATCTAAATAAATACACTTTTTTACGTTTCAGCTTATAAAGAATTAGACATTTGGAGCTAAGTTTAAAATATCAATCTAAACATCAGTTTATCTAATTACTGCACTCTTCTTACTTTTCTACTTATAAAGGTAGAATGGATTATTTCATCAGTTGGGTATTCTCACTGCTAACGATATTTTCGGCCATAAACCCAATACTATCTCAAAAGATTCGACCACCTAAGAAGATTTAGGGTAATTCTAAACACATATATTAAACTAATGATGCTAAATATTAATTTTTATAATGAAATTATAACAGTTAAACATAAAAATAATAACACCTGGATTATTAGAATTTCCAACCAATACTATTAATAAGAGCAACTACAGACAAAGATTATGTTATATCTTGTCAATGCAACATACAATCATTAACATTTAGCTCTCTATAGTACCAAATGTATAAATTCAAGATAAATCCACATTTGTAGAGATAACCTGCCACCAGTGTATCCTACTGTCATGATTCATCTTCCGTCCCCCGTTCGGCCGATTAGATACTTGGCTGCATGTTGCAAGTGTAACGGATTTACTGTTACACATTTATTTTAATATATACTCTTGTTTCAATTTAATGCACTTAACGAATATTGTTAAATATGTGTTGCGCAAGTTTCGCCTGTTCTTTAAGTTTGTGGAAGGTTCTCGAGTGTAAGAATCAACAATATGTACGAAAACACAAGCGTATTGTTGGACCAGCTGAATTTTCGAGAATATAGCCTAATGGGTATAAAAACTAGCCGCAGCAACACGCGGAGACAACAGAATATTATTGGTCAGCTACAGTGAGTGTGCTATAAGCCTCGGAAGCTATAATTGTGATTAACACTTATTAATAGGAAAACTGCAGAATTTGATTAGGAACATTTATAGTTTTCGAACATTATAAACCGTTCAACTTCAGAGAATTAACTTCGAACATTGGTATTTTTACCAGGACATTAGATATCTTCATCAGTAAAAAGTGAGCTTATAAACTGCGTGAGGCTAACCAAAGATAGGGATAGCTAACTTTCTCGTAAGAGAAGTGTAACAATACCAACTAAGAATTAATTCGCTTGTTGTGGACGTGGACCGATGATACATTATTCAGTTCCAGACCAGATAGAAGACTGAATATTGTTTGTGAGTTTATAAAACGTTTCTATATAAATCATATACAATAACTATTTGTAATAACTGTTATTATAAATTGAATTGTTGTTAGTATACTAATATATGTATGTGTTAAGAAATAAAATCGTGTGTGTAAGTCTTGTTGGCAAATATCATAAATTTGAAACATTTCGACATGAAATTAATTTCAAAATTAAAATTTCCAGTTATTTGAAATCGTAACATGTAACGTGCATAGCAAAATAAATCGGAGATTCGTTTGAGATAAATTATGACACGTAACACAAGGCAGACAATCACGTATTTATTATGCTCAAATCATTGCATATTTTACGATATTTGCGCTCTAGCTCTAGACAACAGATCACAGCTCCTTTCAATGACATAACGATATGTGGATAACCAAATGAGTCTTTGTTCATTAGAACAAATCATAGAAGCGGGGCGGTGATAATTTAAAACTTCTAGACTCATGATCTTTTGTAAAAATATTGTCGAATTATTTTATAGAATTGAATGAATTTTGTATTTGAGTTTCGTAATGATTCGTTTGTTTCTTTGAAATCTTATGTAAATATACTGGAGGGCTATATGCGCTAGCTGTCTGTAATTCAGAATTAATAAAATAGAGTTAATCAACACCATTCCCCACCAGCTCTTGGGCTACATTTTTTCAACGAAAGATCGGTTTGACCACCACATTATAAGGCCCCCACATGTGAAAGGGAGAGCATGTTCGTCATTGAGATACGAGCTCAGTACCCGCATATTGCGAGTCGAGCGCCCTACAAACCAGAAAGCTTTTATAGCGAAAAACCCTGCTAAAAAAAAAACCGAATGAGTTTACAAACTCTTATCTAAGAACGTTTTGTTTGTTCATTCCAAATTTCACGCAAAGCTACTCGAGGGCCGTCTACACTATCTGTCCTTAATATAGCAGTGTGAGACTAGAGGGAAGGCAACTAGTCATTACTTCCAATCGCCATCTCTTTGACTATTTTTTTACCAATGTCTAACGACAAACAAACTATGTTGCGTTGCCGAGTAAGCTGTGAATATTTAAAAAAGTAAATTTATAACTTCATAGTTCAAAGTGTTTTATTGAAGACTTTAAATCTGAATATGCTGTTAATGACAGTGACATCTGCATAGTGATCGTTTACGTGTTTTACTCTGTAATGATAAAATCAAAAACCTTCTTTCTTCTGAAGTGAAATTCTATGGACTAAATTTTGAAGCTGTGTTCAAAAATCCTTGACAATTTCGTGTTAGAAATTTATCTATATAACTGCAAGCACAACTGACTCTTGGTGTGTTGAATTGTACTATAATCTGTCTGAGTAACTTTTGTAATGAATGAACTTTTTTTTAATAGGAAGAGTAACATAACGATTGGTAAAATCAAACGTTTCTAACGTTACAGTTTCAAAGTCTTTAATTCTTTCTTTAGATTGAATGGAATAAACGGTTACTGTCATCACATTATACAGTTATTAATACCTGTTCTGTTTGTTTCTTCTAATAACATTGCAGTATTTCTTTGAATGTTCATTAATGTATTTCAGACCATTACCAGCCACAACTGGCAATTTTCTCTTCGTATTATTTTCAATGCAAATACTAATCCTATATTTGTACAGTGTTTTGTGGAATCTAAAATAATTTAGGTATAAAATTGTTTGATTTACCCGAATATATTGCAAAGTCTGATAAAACTGAACAACTGAACTATGTTTTTTAATCAGACTTTTCTATTGCGGTTTAAAAGTACGTGTATGATTGTTTGCCTGAAAATTTTAATGTATTCAAATTAAACCCTAGTTTTTACATAAAGGTATAAATCTTCTTTTTTTATAAAGGAAAATAAAAATTATTAGCTGCCTTATCTCTCTAACGATGACATATTTACTACGTAAATAACTTGAATGATCGAAAAAATCTTTTTTTATTCATGGCACGTTTTGTTGCTATTAAATAAAATGTATTTAAATATGTCATGCATTTACTGAAAATCCCTAAAGACTAGATAAAGAATACTGTTTGAAAATATAAAAGACTTAAAAGTAATGTGTTGCGAAAAGTAAGACATCTTCGCTAGTTGGAAAAGGCGTTCATACCACAACAAATATTATCTACCAGTTATTATTTTCTCCAATGACCTAATAATAAACTTCCACATTTTTGTTTATTCACCAGTTCCACAACACAGGGAGCTATTAGATATATTGTTGTCGCAATGTGATGTTTTTTTTATAATTTAATTTAAAACAGTCCCAATTTCATACCAGCTGTATTAAGTTATTGGATTATCTTGTACGTTGACGAAGGCTTAAGTCAAAATGATATTCAATAATCACTTTTTTAAAATGATAATTGATCCCATTATTCCATTTTATAAAAAGGGAAAAGTCGTTGTGGTGGAAGGTACTTCTATCTGACTGCCGATTATGTGGTTAATAGTCCAAAGTTGGGGACAGCCGTAGGATTACCCGACCTGGTGATTTAGGCCCTGTCAAAAGATGGCATCCTGGCTAAAATTACGAATGTGAGAAACTACGTGGAGATAGTGCTTTAAAATATATAACCCATGAAAAGAAAATATGTCATGCTATTTGTTATTCAAGAGAGCAAATCGGACTTGTGATGATGAGCAAACATTGTTCAATCCATTGATAAATGGAATAAAGTTGGCCATGGAGAAAAAATTTAAAACTTTTACAGAGAGAATAAAGTTGGCCATGAAGAAGGCAGTTTAATCCTTTTACAGATGAAATAAGTTGGTCATGAGAACAACAGTTTAAACTTTGGACAGATGAAATGAAATTAGCCATGAGAGCAAAGCATTGACCATTGAACATATGGAATGAAATCAGTCAAGAGGACAGCAATTTAATCCTTTGTTAGTTAGAATGAATAACCAGTAAAGATAGGTGGAATGAATTCAATAATGAGAGAACAGTTTAAATCTTTTTTAGTTAGAATGAAATAGATCATGCAAGTAACAGTTTAATTCTTTGTCAGTTAGAATGAAATAGATCATGAAGGTAACAGTTTAATTATTTGTCAGTTAGAATGAAATAGATCATGAAAGTAACAGTTTAATTCTTTGTCAGTTAGAATGAAATAGATCATGAAGGTAACAGTTTAATTATTTGTCAGTTAGAATGAAATAGATCATGAAAGTAACAGTTTAATTATTTGTCAGTTAGAATGAAATAGACCATGAAAGTAACAGTTTAATTCTTTGTCAGTTAGAATGAAATCTCTCATTATGGTTTATCGGTAAATATGTAAGAACTGTAATAAAATATATTAATACAAAGAGTTTTTATATCACCTGAAGCGACACGCATGGCGGCAACATATAAACCACCACAAAATTGCAAATATATGACAAAAAATTTCAAATTGGCAGAAAAAGTGAATAGAATTCAAATTTTAACCCTGCAAAGATCTCCATGACCAAACAAGGGGACATTGAGGTAAAAATGTTGAACAATAGGATTACTTTTAAATCCTTCAGATACATCAATGAAATCTTACACGAGCAGCTCATTCTATTCTTATTCTAAGAAATTTCTTTTGTCTTTGTCTAACGTATCATTTTAAAGAACTTAGACATTCTAAGACCGATATCAAATAACAAAATATTAAAAAAACAGAAACGATAGTGATATTTGAATATACACAGCTGCAGTGAACTGGTTGCTCAAGAAAAGGTTGACTCAACTGCTCTTCCGAAACGTCAAGCGTGTAATTTTATGCTTTTGAAATGAAACTGAAAGCATAAAATCTAAATTTTAACTTAAAAGTTTCAATTAGGTAACATATAACACGTTCATGCATCATAATGTTTTGTACACTGTTAAGTGAATCGAAATGAGAAAAGCTTCGTGCCCTATACACAGGAGTACTATGTAGAAACTTACGTAAAAATACAGTTTACCCTGATTTTTCTAGATGTAATTGCTGTAATTTAAAATCCATTAAGCCATTATACTAACTTTAGCAAAAGCTCGTGCTTATCAGCTAGTGTTTCTTCTTTATCCACATGCATTACTACTATATTAGATTGGTCAAGAGATCACTTAGATTAACTTGTGTTTTTATCAAAATCTTATAAGTGAACCAAATCTGTTTATTTCAAGCTAGGTAGTAGCTTATTATTGATTCACCGGGAATGTTCGTTGTTCTAAATCAAGATAATCGTTACAAATATCCTAAAATGACACCAGAAAAATGAAAGAGTAAGCCAATCGGCAACAAAACATCTGCATTTTGCAGCATCACATACAGATGGATGCTACATTATGGTCTGAAAAAGTAGGCTCTGTTCTTTAGCTTAACAACCATAGTTTAATAATGTATTTTGAACTATTTGAATTGTAATCCCAGAACCTGTAACATTATTCACACACAAAGAACCTTATGTAAAAACTAGGCTCCACTCTTCATTCATTAAAACTGTAATTTGAATGATTTATCTTGAACCATCAGGACTATAAACACATAATCTGTAATATTTTTCAGACAGAGAACATTATGCATTGACTAGGCTCCATTCCTCTACCATTAAAACTAAAGTTTCAATGATGTACTTTGAACCATCTGGATTGTAAACACAGAACCTGTGACATTATTTAAACACTTAGAACATTGTCCACAAACTAAGCTCCATGGTTCTACTATTACAACTATAGCTTGAATAACTTACTTTGGACCCTTTGGATTGTAAACACACAACCAGTTACACCCTTTAGAAACAGAGGGCGCAGTGTACAAACTCGGTTTGTATAATTTGTTGAGACAAATGTCTTTAAAGTCATGCTTTTGTTTAATTTTCTCAAAGGGATGAAAAGTTGTACAACAACAGTATTTCGTCCTTGAGACAATGGTCAGTAGACGGTTAGCTTTTTATTTTTCTGTGACAATAGATGTATTTGATTCTCAATAGTACAATAAGATTTTAATTATGTATTGGAGAAACTTTTTTTTTTTTAGAAAGTCACTGGCGTACATCCACAACTTATCTAAGAAGGCAGAAGGAAAATAGTCATTAATTCTACAAAGGTATTTCGGTCAAACGGACAACTCGACGCTTTCTGCTAAGAATCGTAAACAACGAAAGAACAGCAGTGTTTTTATATCATGTTTACGAGTGTGGTACAAATTGACGTCGGGCTTAAAACAAGTCATCTATTCCAAAATCTGTTTTCTCATTGAAAAACAGCTGCTTGAGCATAAAGAGATTTGACTGAACTAATTCTCTTACATCTCTTCTGATTGGAGGTTTACAGGATTAACAGTTTGATGTGTCTTTTCGCGTGAAAAAGAATGAAGAAAAAGAAACCCATAAGTATTTTATCTGCTTCTACAAGAAGGCGAACATTTAAGAGCAGTAAATTAATTAATTTGTCTGTGATTGTTTTAATTGACAGTTTTGTTTTATGAATTAATCTATTTCAAAGGAATCTTACCAGGCAAATAAAACGTCTCATAAACATCAAGTAAACTCTGATAGATTAGTGTAACCAGTCAAATAATTAAGTACGACAATTCTCTCGGGTGTGTTTATATGTGTGTGTATTATTCTGTATAGCGATGACTTTAAAAGTGGCATTCTGCTGTGAACCTAGAATGAACATAATACCATGCTCCGTACATACAGCTGTTGCTATCAAATCACTCTTGCTGTGATAATGAGATTAGTTTTATGTCACTGAATAAAAAAAGCATAAATAAAGTTTTATTCAAATAAGTTTGTTTGAAATAAACTGTTTGATATCCTTTATTGTGAAACGAATCAACTACAAACAAGTTTCACAGAGTTGAAAAAATTCGCTGAAAAATTCAATGTTTGTTTTGTTTTTCGCACAAAGCTACTCGAGGGCTATCTGTGCTAGCCGTCCCTAATTTAGGAATGTAAGACTAGAGGGAAGGCAGCTAGTCATCACCACCGACCGCCAACTATTGGGCTACTTTTTTACCAACGAATAGTGGGATTGACCATAACATTATAATGCCCCCACGGCTGAAAGGGCGAGCATGTTTGGCGCGACGGGGATGCGAACCCGCGACCTCGGATTACGAGTCGCACGCCTTAACGCGCTTGACCATGCCGGGCCAATTCGGTAAGTAAAATTTCATTTATTAAATAGGTAAGTAAAACTTTGTTTAGTGACATTATAATAAGAAAAAAGTTTGTTAATTTGACTAGCATTTAGATAAATAATGCAGAGAAATAATACAGCTGGTCCATGTTTTGGAAATGTTCTTGTGTGGAAATTAATTGTTTAAGTTATTGATTGTCACGACTTCAAAGATAACTAATTCAAAAGAATTTTTTCTGCAGAATTCACTATATGTCAACTTTACCAAATACATTTCTCATCATCTTCAGTTGATTTTGGGTCTGTACTTAGACAATCATCTGTAGATTTTAAATGAATTGTTTGCATTCATTTTTTCTTTTAAAACGGTGTACAGTAAGTTTACAAAATTAACACAGTAAATTACAGGGTTAGATACCCCGCAATGAACGAAGCGCATATAGTGCTTAGTGTAGCTTTTTGCTGGAAATCAACAATAACAATAAAATTGGTGTACGCATCATTGACTTGTTCTATTTTCATTTTGTTGTGTAGTTCTCGAAATGTCTGCTATTTTTCTAAAGCCTTTAAAACTCAGAATAAAAATAATTTGGAAATGAATAACGTTGGTAATAAGTTTTGAATAATATATTCATAAACAACTATTGTAAACCATTTAAATCAAAAATTATTTTTAAACGAGTTAGTTCTAATAGCTTCAGGTAGTTATAATTATTAATTTTTTTTCAATAAACGTATAGCCTAAAAGTAAAGATACTTCAATTGGGCAACCAAAATCAAGCTTTTTATATATACCTATACCAAAACCATTTTCTAATAGCTCAGCGGTAATTCTGGGAGGCTTATCACGTTAAAAATGGGGTTTCAAACAATGGTTGGTCAGAAAACACATTGCTTATTGCGTAGCATTGTGATTAATAACAAACAAAATCTTCGTTAACCCTATTTGTTTCTGCACGAAAAAGTAATATCAACCCTTTAACATACTACATCATAACTAATGAAACTATAATTTCTATAAAAGCGTTATCTGAAGGGTATATAATTTTACTGTATAATACCGTATGAATGATCGGTACATAAAATGATCTTTGAGATATACACTAACCAACGTTACTACATAGAGAGAGAGTACTGAGAACATAAGATTAAAACAATTTCGGAGCCCTCTAACACCGTTACCATCCACGTCGCCACGTACTGTCATATTCTATCTGACGACTGCACATCTGTCAATAGCCCTGCAGCGTAACTTCATTACAAGAAGTTCCGTCGTCAGATTATTAGATCACGCCACTCTACCCTGCCGGCTTTCCATAATCCAGCTGGTGTACGAAGAAAACGGTTTCAAAGCACTACTTTTAACAGTCCTATTTTAGAGAATTTTATAAGCGCTGTGTCCAGCATTTGATTAGTGTGTTTTCGTATGGAATAGCAGGAATATACTTGCTGCATTTTCTAGTTACTTGACTTATGCAACGGTTTAACGAGGGGTATGACTGGATACTATATATATATTTGTAAACCTATACCCAGACAGCCTCGTTTCCAAATGGACATCCTTCTTATTTATGTTGCAAACTGATTCTTGATGCACGTGGGCAGTTATTCCATTGATTTTCCTGTTCGTGGATGCTTACCTGTTAAAAGACGTCGTACTTTGCTTGTTATGTTAAAGATTTGACTTGTTGTATAATTCTCTTTCTGTACGGTCCTGGTTATTCATGTTGATCCACATTTCTTTCTTTTCCAAAGTACAAGGGGCATCTTCATCTTGGGAATTCTAAATACCTTATCGCTACTCATGTTTATGTTCTGACTGTATCAATATTTTGCGTCGAAAGAGCTATTAGATATCCTTCCTAAAAGCGATCGATTATACTGTTAATAAAAGGCCAGATAAGGTCAGAATACGATTCGATTATACTGCTAATAAAAGGCCAAATAAGGTCAGAACGTGAATCGATTATACTACTAATGAAACGCCAGATAAGGTTAAAGTGTGATTCCAGTGACCGCTGTTTCACTGAAACTTGCTCATGTGCACATTCATGAGAGTTTTAATAAAATGTACTCAACCTCTTGTATATACGTATAGTTCAGATACAATTGTAGAAACCACTGAAATGTCCTAATATAGAACGAGGATGTCCATGGTTGTGCTAACGGCGGGTCATGTAGTATCTTGAGTGCAGTCTCAAGGGTATGACTTTAGTTATCAATGAATAAAAAATAAAAGTGTAGCCATTCTTCATTGAAGTTTATCAGAATTAAACACCAGAGTAATGCAGTAATATATAACGAACATGTGCCTTAAAATAAGCTCGATTATCAGTTGGGATGGCCAAAGTCCAATTCTTAAAGTACCCAAATTATGGAATAGAAGTTTCGTTGTTCACATAAAAATGCATTCTACGCTTTGGTTCCGTTGATGCGCAATAAGAGAAAGAGTTAAATCCCACTGAGCAGACAGACAAGAATGATCTAAGAATGTGCAGTAGATACTGTTGACTAACTGCCTTCTCTTTGGTCTGTAAGCTCAAAATTTTTGACGTCTATGTGAGATAAACATTGTTTAGCTTCGTACGGAAATATTAAATACAAGCACTACTTTCAGATTCATATTTTGTATATTTACCTGTTTGATTTAAGCCTGATTTTTTGGCTAACTAATTGGAACTGCCTCACAAACCTCCAGTTGGACAACTCAATCGTAAACGATGCTATTATAATTTTACACTGGAAATAACAATCCAGGGGTGTTAGATGTTGTCAATTTTAATAATAAAATATAAAGTTAAACTGGGGTGTTATGAAACTGTGAGACGTATCGTGTTTGAAAACTTAAAGGTTGGTTAATCGACCTAGTCACAGCAAGAAAATGATCTTAGTTTCAGCAATATCAGAATATTGAAATGTATCAGTTACACATAAAACGAGTGCGGACTCGTTATTGCATTCTTCCTCATTTATGGCTTCACCAAAAAGTGTTATATAAGGAGGTCAGCGAGATAAGTAGAACTTGTAGAGAAATTTATATGCAAAAAAGGCTCGTTTGGGTTGAGAAAATATTTTACATAGAAGAGCGAACAACGTTTCGACCTTCTTAATCGTCAGGTTCACAAAGAAATAGGTAACTGACCGAAAGCTGACCACATGTTTGGAAGGGGTTGTGTAACTGAATGTCCGAATGTAGAGGGCGGTGTTAGATGTTTGAATATATAATTTTATTTATTTTATTATATTAATATAGGTATAAAGACGTTCCTTTATATTGGTTTATTTTGGGTTTAAGTTGTTGTATAAGTAAGGCTTCTTTAATTTTGCGTTTGTTTATGTTTGTTTCTTTATTTAGTATTTGAGTGTTTTCTATGGTTATGTTGTGTTTATTTGACTTGCAGTGTTTGAAAACGTGTGAAGGTGACTTTTTATGTTCTTTGAATCTGGTTTCCATTTCTCTACTTGTTTCTCCAATATAGAAGTCGTGGCAGTTATCACATTGTATTTTATAAATAATGTTGGTGTGGTGTTTGTCAGTGTATTTTTTACATAGTATATACCTCAGTTTTGTGCCTGGTTTTTGAATAAATTTGGTATTAACTGGAATGTCATATTTTGTTACTAGTTTTTGCCAAATGTTGGTTATTTGTCTGCTGATGTCAGGAATATATAGTATACAGCAGTATATGGTTTCGTGATTTTTTGATTCGTGAGATATATTTACTTTTGTTGGTTGATTTTGCTTTCTGTCTAGATGTGTGCGTATAATGTTTTCTACGGTTTGTGGAGGAAACTTATTGATGTTGATGAAGTATTGTTTTATTTTGTTTAATTCATCGTTAATTTTATCTGGTGAGCATAGTTTTATGGCTGTGTTTATTTGGTTTCTTAGTATGTTGAGTTTTTGTTTTGTTTCATGTGCTGAGTCCCGAGGAATGTATAGTCCAGTATGGGGGATTTTTCGGTGGATTTCTGTTTTGAATTGTGTGTCGGTTCTTGTAATTTTGAGGTTAAGAAATGATATTTGATTGCTTTCTTCCTGTTCACATGTGAAGTTAATGTTGGGATGTATAGAGTTAATGTGATTGAAAAAATTAAGTATGTGTTCTGTAGATTTGAATCCCGCAACCGTGTCATCTACATATCTGTACCAGTATAGTGGTGGATGTAATGCTGTGTTAATTATGGACGGCTAGCGCAGATAACCTTTTTTAACGAACATAATATTTTTAAAATACTACATTTTCCAACCTCAAAACAATATTCGAGAAGTCTATAAAACGGAAGTATAAAATAGCCACTGTGAGCGTGGACTCATCAGTATCTGTTTACTCAGGAGACAAAAAATTTAAAAATGTCATTCAAGCACAACTTAAATTTTTGTTTACACATAACAAAAACAGCATGATTTTCATAAGGGGTTTGCTTTTGTTCATTGTGTATCTTTCTTAAATATGTCTATACGTACACATAATAAGAAATCGATGAAACAAGTCATGTCAAAATAAATTTTCATGCAAGTTTTAAAAATAAACTGGATACTATTTTTAACTGAAGATTATATGTATGTTACTGTCATACATATATAGATTCCTTTTAATAACTATTTCTGGTTGCTATATCATAGAAGGCACACACGTGCACTATCATTTGGAACTTTTAATCTTAAACAATGTATTGAATTGGTTAGGCGTTATGTCTGTGTGAACAAACTACCAAAGACTTCTGAAGTGAATGTACTTCCCTCAGATTAAATCAAAGTATTTGTTTTGGCCATAACATATACATGCAAAAACGGCTTGTTTGGGTTGAGAAAATATTTTACATAGAAGAGCGAACAACTATGTAAAATATTTTCTCAACCCAAACGAGCCGTTTTTGCATATAAATTTCTCTACAAGTGGGTTTTCTCGACATCACTGAAGTAGAACGTGTGATAAAATATTATATTATTGGTCTGTTTAGTGTTGTTTAACTTTTTTATTTCTGTCCCAATTTAAAAGTTTTAAGAAATGATATTTTGATATCGTTATGATGCTACGAATAACTTCCCAAGGCTGCAACTGATTTTCTAAAACACTGTTAGAGGTAACTCTAAGGAACATTTAGTGTCTTAGCAGAAATAACCCTAGAAACTTTAGCAGTACCAACTTAACCCTAAGAAATGTGAGAAGAACCTAGTAATAAACGAGAAAAAAAACTACTGTTATTCATTTCAATAAAGACAAACACGCTATTTTCTCAAAACTATGGAACTTTTTTTTTTCAATATCAATCGAACGAACTGAACAACAATAGGTGTTATTGTGAAGTACACATTTGGCAGTCAAACGACAAGTGATAAGAAAATATCAACCGATAAAGTTGAAGACACATTGAGAAGTAGAGAACGTACTTGGTTCTTTTCATCAAGCCTTATAAAGATGCACTATCAAAACGTGACTTGCCAACTTAATAAAGGCTTCACGTTGACTTGATTGTCAGAAGTCAACCTCCTCTGGTGACATTGGTCTCTGGGGAAGTTATCTCTATTTCCTTCAACAAATATATAGAGAATAACTAATAGTAACATTTCCAAGGCGGCTTATATCAACGTGGACTAACACACTTTGTATTAGATACAGAAGCAAAACGTTTCATTCGCCACTAAGACTAAAGATGATTGGATCGCCATGAAGAATCCCTTTATAGGCATCTTCGACTTCAAATGTCACAGAGTTAGCCTCGAGGACTGGTAATAATCTTAGCAATATTCCCCGGTGACTTTTTCTTTTTTACCACAAAATCTAGGACGTGTAATAGATTAATGCAGAATGCACCTTTTCAGTATCAGAAGAATTGATGTGTTTGTTAAGCCTCTCCTGTTTCTCTTGAAATAAGAGAATAAATGACGATTTTTTCTTAAAATGGTTTACAGGTACAAACTTAGAAAGGAGTAGATTACGTCATGAAATTAACATATGCATGTACTACCTGCTTTTAAGAAAATACTGCAAGAACACAAAACGCTACCAATCTGATGTGTCCTCAATCCTCATATCCTTAAACAACGCCCCTCTAATTCTCGCATATGTTGCCTTCATTTTAGAAAATTAAGATAATATGCATAAGACAGCAACAATAACGTAAGTATTTACCTATGACAAAACTCAAATGTAAATCTGAAAGAGTATTACTCGAAAAAAATATTACTACGATCAAAGATTTACATTACAGATTTTATTCGTGTCAGTTTGATGTTAATGGGTTGCTGAGACGTGTAGGTGAGTTGTGAGTCATCATAAGTAAAACAAAATTTAAAAAATCACACATTTGTCAACCTGACTGACCCATCAACCCTGTTTGAGTGGCAAACCTCTTTCCTGTCTTTAACTTATGTGAATCTAAGTAAATATAGTTGGATTACTCTACCTTGACTAAACTCTGTTTTTAGTTTTGCTTCTAACCTTGACAATAGAGTACATATAATTGGATTACTCTGCCTTGACTAAAATCTATCTTTAGTTTTACTTATAATCTTGGTAATAGTATGTAATCATAATAGTTACATTATAACACTGGTAACACCCTAACAATATACTAGTAGCCTTATTTTATGATTATGAGCACGCTGTGTGAGATGCCAAGTAACAACTAGTTCTCATGTCACGTGTGGATGCATTACTGCTAATACACACACTTTATGTAATCCGCATACGGTTGTATCAGCTAGCGAAAAAACATGCGTTACGTAAATTCTCTAAATCCAGGATCTAACTATGATCTAACCTATGAAGGCGAAGTTTTCAGTTCTGCTCATCTATCTCGATGGCTGTGTATTGGACAAAGCAACTCTGTCATAGCAGTCGATGCATGAAAGTGAATCTCCTAAGTAAAACCGACAGTATCACTGCTGAAGCCTGACACGCATTTGCTCGAGCGCTCTAGATTTAATACAACAATGATACGTGTATGGTTTATCTTTGCACTGTTTTCACACTAAATGTGATTTATTTATATATATAAGGCTGTACTTGAAACGGTGTAATATTTAAAACACGTGTATCAAGGAAATAAAACTATAGAAAGGAGAAAATCTTACGTTAGTAATATTGAAAAGTCTTTGTCCAAGTGAAGAGAGGATTAGGGTTAGAAACAGTAAAGCTTAATAATCAAACTAAGCTTTAGCTATTAATACAGCCAAAGGAAACGCTGCTATCCTGGTTACATAGAAGCAAACCTATATCAAATATATAACCAAAAGCCAGGAAATATCAAGAGATAGCTCTAGGTAAAGCTACAGGAGGACAGGCCCAGAGTCAAGTCACTCTTGAGACTTTGAACCAAAACAAATTGAGACAAATTAAAAAAAAACTACACAAGGGCTTTCTGCGCTGGCCGTCCTTAATTTAGTAGTGTAAGACTAGACGAAAGGCAGCTAGTCATTACCACCCACCGCCAACTCTTGGGCTACTCTTTTTACCAACTAATAGTGGTAAAAGTAAAATCGAAAATTTTCTGAAGATGAAACAGCGGAAATAAGAAGAAGGAGAAATAGTCAGACGAAAATAGAATAATGAAAGGAAATCCACAAATAAACTAATAAAAAACAGAAGGTTTGTTTTTATATTTCATGCAAAGCTACACGAAGGCTATCTGCGCTAGCCATCCCTAATTTAGCAATGTAAGACTACAGTGAAGGAAGCTAGTCATTAGCGCCTACCGCTAATTCTTGTGCTTCTCTTTTACCAACAAATAGTAGGATTGACCGTCACATTATAACGCCCCTACGGTTGAAAGGTCGAGCATGTTTCGTGTGACGGGGATTCAAACCCACGACCCTCAGATTACGAGTCGAACACCTTAACCCACCTGGCCATATCAAAAAAAATGTTTAAATGGAAAATTAAAAAGTATAAATGGGAGCACCAAAAGGTAAGGATACAAGGTAGGAATGGACAGGATCATATTACAGCACCTGATAGTTTTCATATGGTGCTACCTCAAAGTAGCTGTAGCCATCGTTCCGCCCACTTCTGCTTTGTATTTTACTTTGACCGAATTGCAGACTTGAATTAAATTTTATAAGTAGTTATTTGTTTTAAATAGTGAACACATTTAAATTTTTCAAAAATCAGCAGTTTTGATACTATTATGTTAGCCTACCCTATAACAGTCAGATAACTATAATATCTCCCATTCCCATAAGCAAAATATGACTGTTAGAGCTTCTTGTCTGACTTTTGACATCAAGCACTCCCCTTATCATGTCATGCACTTTGTTTGTGACTGTGTTATCTAGTTGAATTGCTCTCGTTGAAGTTTAATTCCAAATAACGACTCGTTGGATTTAGGAATAGTATTCACTTCAGTAGAACAGAGTTTTATTTCTTCAGTAAACCATGAAGTCTGCTTCCTGTAAAGAAACTATGAATTATCTGCTATTCCTAAAATATTGCGATGACATCCTGCTGTTTACAGAGATAACATTTGTCTTTAATTGTTAAGTAAACGAAAGGTCAGTCAGTGGTTCTGGTTGTTTGCATAGCCTGCACAAACTTTCATGGTGAAGTTCCTGCAGAATATGTGTTTTTAAATTTTACTTTTATCTTTAATTTTTTTCATACTGAAAATGAAATGCTTGAGGTTATTTATTCGTTCACCAAGTTTTTCGAACGCTCTTATGTTCTAACTCCTAGATAATTGCACATTATGCCTAATGTTGTCGTTATATTCCACGTTGCTGTAAAACAGTTCAACCCAAATAGGAATTGTTACAAACCTGATAAATCAATCGCTGTTAAATTAGAACTGAATTCATATTCGAAACATAATATCACCTGAAATATTGACACTAATATATATCTTGCATTATCTGCTTGAAAAACACAAAATTCTAATTTTATCACCAGATGGAAACAGTTCTTTCATCAATCACATCTTTTCTGAACAAAATGTTATCTTTTTACCTATTTCAAACACTGCCTTCCATCCATCTTTACATTTGTTTGTTTGTCTGTCTTACGACCGAGCATAACCAGTTTTTCTAGCCACTTGGCTACTCTGTAATTCGATATAATTTTAAAGTCCGAGTTCCATTCTGTTGTTGCTCTAAGTTTTATGTTTATAACTAAAAAAAAAAAGCAATTGTCAAGATTGAACTTCTGTTGGTAAACAAACTCAACTTCGAAAAGAATGCAGTGTTTCTCTTTGGTAAGTTTTAATTAATTGTTGAACAAAAATAAGCGAAAATAGACTACTTAAGAAGCTCTGTTGTTCTTTAGTTGAAGCTCTACTGATAATAGATTATAACTTTCCAAACCAAACACAAAGAAGGATTATTTGAAATAGTTGAAAATAAAGAAGGAAATTAACAGTTAGATTGTGAAAAGAGAGAATAAAAATATAAAGACTGAAAAAATAAATGAGAAATAGCCTTACGTTTAAAACAAATATTTGGTGAAAGTAGAAATAACGAACATTGGGAGAGAGGTTCAACCAGTGGAAGTTTTTTAAACATCATAATACCTGAAGAATACCAGCAGCGTTACAAGTAGAGGTACTATACCTTTAAAGGATAAAAACACCCTTCGGGCAAAAAATATATATATATGTGTGTGTGTGTGTATGTATTGCAAACATAAGAAAACTTGTGTTTGGAGCAACAAACAAACAACAAATCAGCACTGAATTCATATAATTTGTATTTGGTGTGTGTTCTCCATCATTCTGGTTTCATACCCTCCCCCCCAACTCTATCAATCACTGCTACACTACATTTCAACGCTCTCGCCTAAATAACTACAGTCTGTCAGAATCTTGGCGCCTGGGTGTAAAACTGCTCTTGGTAATTGGACATTTTGTATAATAGGACAATATTTGTTGATTTGTCTTAAAAAAGCTTTAGAGCAAACAAAATATATTGAATTATTTTTTAAATTGAAAGCCAACACAGTTCGGTGTTTTCAAAGTAGCTATTTAGAACACCCGGACAGACCTATAAAAGTGGATTATTTAATAACCTTAATTTTGTGGAGTGTAATACCAGTTTCAGCAATATGGAGCGCAATACCAGGCTCAGCAACATTGAGTGTAAAACCAGTCTCAGTAATATTGAGTGTAACAGCAGTTTCATTGATACGTAGTGTAACGCCTGTCACATTAATATTGAGTGCAATACTAGATTCAGTAATGTTGAGTACAATACCAAACTCAGTGAATGTAATACTGGCCTCAGTAATGTTGTGTGTAATACTAGCCTCAGTAATATTGTGTGTAACGCCAGTCTCAGTAATACTGAGTGTAACACCAGTAATATTGAGTGTAATAATAGACTCAGTAACAGGAAGTGTAACACCAGTCTCGTTAATATGGAGTTCAATATCAGACTCAATAAATAAATACAAATACTAGTCTCAGCAATATATACAATGCAGTACCGACTAGCAAGCTTGAGACCCAAAGCAGCAAAGTAAAAAAATCACACAATCTACTAAAATGGTGTTCTAGGGGATCCCTAAAATATGTTTAACAATTAGGACTAAAATTAGAATTTTTATTGCACTGACAAAGTGGATGTAAAATACTTCCCATTTTAAGTTTTGGACTTCCTTTTTATGAACTTATCTATGATTGATCTGATTGTTTGTTAAAAGAGGAAAGTGGTGTAGCAACTCAGACATCAGATGAAGGTTTTGCTTGTTGTTTGTTCGCTGTATTTTGTGGAAAACTATTCGGAGGTTATCTCGTTTAAATTTCCCTAATATGGAAGTGTCACACTAGAGGGAAGACATAATCAACTCCACACACCACCAATTCTTGGGATACTGCAATTGAATGGTAGGATTGAACGACACATTATAACGCTCCCAAAATGAAAAAACGAGCATGTTTGATGTTGGGATTTGAGCGCCCTAAATCATACCCGTGAGAGTAGAAAGCATGACTACTTCAGGAAAAGGCACTAGTATAACAGAGTTATATCACCACAGTTGCAGTACTGAAATCATTCAAAAATTAAGGTCTAAAAAAATGTCATAAAAGGTGTGGTTATGAAATATTTTGACATAAATGTAGATATTCTTTCAGTGAAAATTATTTTAAAAATTCTCCAAATGAGAAACTGACCATTTCATCACGACATATTTAATATTTGATAATAAGAATAGTAATAAAACATCTAGATACCTCATGTGATATACACATTTACTAGAAATAAGGAAAGTTTTTAACATTCATTTGGATTACTGGATAGAAAATTATATAAAAACTGTTTACCATGCTGGATTCTTGCACAATTAACTAGGCATCAACAAATGATATATACACATATTATTAATTGATGTCTAGTTTAACAAACGGTTTCTTCCATATCGAACCTCAACAAATATATTATATTATATTATACATGCTTCTAATAGTAATCTGCTTTATCCATTACATAACAAACTGTTTATTAACTTCACAAAGGACTATGGGCCACGACCGGTTTTCAAAACCTGAATTTCTGGCCAGCCCTTTATTAAATGTGTGGTACATGGATTTTGTTTTAATTTCGTGATTAAAGTTTATTTGTTTGTTTTAGAGCAAAGCAACAATGAGCTATCTGCAGTGTCCAAAGCGGGGAATCGAACCCTGGATTTAAGTACTGTACGTCCGTAAACTTAGCGCTTAGATAACTGAAAAGTTATAGAATATATATACATATATACTAGGACGAGATTATACCTTTTAATTAGTGATAAAAAGTAGTTCTTTAAGTGATGTTTTAAGATACCGTTTGTTTGTTGCTAGGTACGTTATAATGTAAAATAGACTCTCCCCGATGTTTAGCATTTTAAGTCTACAGACATGCTGGTAGGCTTTTAAATATCTAAATATCAAAACCTCATTTTTTGCAGTTTAAGTCCGTAGACATACTGCTGTGCCACTGGGGAGGCATATATAAAATTCAAAAAAAAATCTTTTAAATAGAGTAAAACTTAGGTGAGCTTAAGAAATCGTACAGGTGAAAAGTTCGCTTTTTTCCATCTTTATGATAGCTTAATGGATTTTTCATCATAAATGTTTAGTTCTAATATTTCAAATACTAATTTTATGTACAACCAACGCTGCTTACCATACTTTTCACTAAGTTACAAAGTTATCTTTGTAAGACAGAGTTAAGTTTGCTCTAGAAACGCGAGTATTGTTCAGTTAAAACATCTTCCATTTTCCGAAGTTCTGTGAAGAAGTTAATGTTTGTTCAAAATTTCCTAACTTCGTAAGTTATTTTTTTATATTTTGTTTCGTAATACAGACCACCAACCGAGAAAAACTAAAGTCGTTTTATGTCCTACGAGAATTAAGTGCTTTCCCCATAAATAGGCTACAGTAGTTCTCCACGAATACTTTTTTCATTTTGCTCGTTTTTCTATCGATACAGTTCAGTTGTCTTAAGAAAAGCCATGTTTCGAAGACTAAAGAGTTTATTTATCTCTAGATAGATTAAACCTTAGTAGAACGAAAACTTCAAACAATGCCGATTTTCGCGTCTAAGTTTTTCAGATGTGCTACAAACAATAAGGAAGGTATTGTAATTTACAATATACTATACTCCATTTTTAAGGTGTAATATCACACCTTCAAAAAGTTGTGATAATGTTATTTATTCTTAAATATTTATAATACTTGTGTTTTGTTTTCGACAAAATATGCTAAGATTAATTATTATCAACTAGCTAAATTACTTTCATGACATAGACACTAGGAGGCTCTAAGAAAATTTTAAATGAAATAACTCACTGTTGTCACAAGGGGAAAATTTAAATTTCGAAAATTAAGTAATAATGATTTTGCCAACATTAGATGGCGGTAAAAAGCAGTACTTTTTTTAAGATATGCTATGACTTGTTTGTTTGTAGGTTATATTTTTAAAATTTTAATTTAGATGTTTTGTGCTAGAAAGAACTTTGATATGACGTAATGATGTTTAATGACTAGAAATTTCCTCTGTGTATATATTTTATATACCATTTCGAATTTTCTTGAAATGTGGAAAGTATTTTGTTTAATTAAGCACAAAGCTACACACTGGGCTATCTGCGCTTTGCCCACCACGGGCATCGAAACCCGGTTTTTAGCGTTGGAAGTCCGCAGGCATACCCGCTGAGATACTGGGGGGGGGGCAAGTTGGGAAATACAAATTTTATATAAAAATGCTGGTTGTTCAGACGTTGATTTTGTTAAGTAGACGTTGAGATAGTGAGCCAGGGAGTCAGTCAGAGAGTTGATCAATTAGTTATTGAATCCTTTACTATGTTATTGATCGATAATTAAATGTATTGTGAGCTAGTTTTCAGTTGTAATTTAGATACGAGAGGAAATTTTATAAGTAAGTGACTTTTAAGTTTTTTAACTAGGCCTATCGAATTTTTTTTATGTGGATCTTGTACGTTATAGTCGAAAAAGAAAATCGCTGTTTTTATTGTTGAATGGACTAAGCTTGCATTATATTTACTGCATAATCAGAAAGAATGCGCCCAACAATAAACATCTTTTATAACATTGGTATTATAACATGGGTTATTTTGGTCTATATAAAATATAACCTTGACTAAATTCAAGATGAAGAACAACACATGCTCAAAGTAAAATCGAAAATTTTCTGAAGATGAAACAGCGGAAATAAGAAGAAGGAGAAATAGTCAGACGAAAATAGAATAATGTAAAGGAAATACACAAATAAAATAATAAAAAACAGAAGGTTTGTTTTTATATTTCATGCAAAGCTACACGAAGGCTATCTGCGCTAGCCATCCCTAATTTAGCAGTGTAAGACTACAGTGAAGGAAGCTAGTCATCAGCGCCCACCGCTAATTCTTGTGCTACTCTTTTACCAACAAATAGTAGGATTGACCGTTACATTATAGCGTCCCCATGGCTGAAAGAGCGAGCATGTTTGGTGTGACGGGTATTCGAACCCGCGACCTATAGATTACGAGTCGGGTGCCTTAAACACCTGGTTATGCCGGGTGTGAACGTAAAGGAAGAAACGGAAACGTGAGAGAGGAACTGAAAGAAAAAGACTTGACATTAAAGGCAGAATTAAGAACAAAAACAAATGTTGTTGAAGACAAGATCGAAGAAGCTGTGGAAGATATAGAGAGAAATAACAGTAAAAAGATTGAAGACTTAAAAAGAAAATATAAATATTGATGAAGTTCAAAAGGAGACCAATGAAGGTAGAAACAAAATACAATATTACATCTAGCGTTTGCAGATAATTTATAACAACTAAATCAAATAACCACAAACGTAGAAAATAACATAAATGAAAGTATAAAATATCTGGAAAAACAACTTGTAAATGGAAGAACAACAACAGTCGCACCTCTCTCAGCATCTTCTCGAAACTTTTAACTCCAAACACTCATGACGAATTCAGAGCCTTCCTGGACTACTCCAGCTGTATCACCACCTCATCAAGTCGCATAATTTAACAAACCAATTCAACAACATAACTCAATAGTAAAACCAATATACTATGAAAGAAATGCACCACAGGAGACATATCAGTCTCAGTTCAAAGTCATTTCCAAGGTGAAAGGATATAATAGACAAGAAGTATTTAGTCTTCTCGTTCATTTGAAAAGAACAGTCATAACAACATTAAATAATTTTACAACTGAGATCTATAAAAATTATCAGTTATTGGTGACTGCCTTATCTTTCAAACTAGAAATAAATTTCTAAAGCACATTCAGGAGCAGAGTGGGATGGAAGAACAAGACATCAAAAGAACCTAGGGAAGTTGTGAAAATGTTCTTCCAACTATCTTACACGAATGATTAAATGAAATGATGAATTCACTGACATGTGAATAATTCTTAGATTCTGGAGAAGATGAGGTTATTCAAACTGGACTCAAGTAAAAAATATGTACATCTTTAAAGGAGGACCAATAGGTGGCATTGCAGCTTGAACCATTAAAATATCGGATCAATTAAAACTACCGTCTAGAAGTTAGGGGAACGTAAGATGATTTTCTGTTGATGATAGTCAGAAAGATTAATTTTACAGCTAGTTAAATAGAACGGAAGAATTAAAAACAGGCTACGGAATGTGTTTACAGAAGAATAGGTAGTCCAAACCTATTGTGATAAGCAGCGATAGAAAGACAGCTAAATTACTTACTTTAGTGAAGATCTCACGTAAAGTAATGAACTTGCCAGAGACTCAGAGGTTCCTGTCCAAACCACGTCTAGAATGTCAACGAAGGCTGAAATACCGGTGGATTTCCTCAATCATTTAGCTTTGGAGTGCTCCACCAGTGACAATAAAGCAAGTGATGATAAAGGACTAGGGTTCATTTCATCTTTGTATCATAAGTCACGGAAAATGAAATTATTAAAATATTTGCTAAGAGGAGAGTTAAAAGACTGTAAATAAGGCAAAAAAGATTTTATTTTTAATTCAGAATTGTAATTGTGTTTTAACTTATGTAATTAGTAACTTAATGATAGCTATCTATGAATAATATTTTTGTTAACTGTAAACAGTAACTTTACGAAAATCTATGAAAACGTTAATCTGATATACGTAAGTTATATAAAATATTTTAAATTAATTGCTTTGTGTTGTCTACTAGAGGGAGTTTTGGTATAATGTAGCGATGATTTGCAATTTCTAGAAATTTTCTGAGTGTCCAGATCTGGCATGAGGTGTCGACTTTTCGTAACTGGGAGGAAGGGGTAACTGTGTACGTGTATAAAAACATCAGAGTTAATAATTCAGTTAGTGAATCAGACAATTAGTTAGTTAATGTGTCAACGAGTCGATAAGTATGTTGATTAGTTTGTTAATAACTCAGTTAGTTACCGTGTTGTCAGTCGGTTGCTGACTATGTTAGTCAGCCAGTTTTGTGTTGTATCACAGATTTTAGAGATGTAATTTTAGAAACTGAGTAACTGTTAAGTCTCATTTGTGAGTTAGGCCTATTAACTAACATAATTTGTAGAAGTTACACGTTACAACTGAAGAAATAAATCGTTTTCGTTATCGTCAAGTTAACTAGACGTTGCATTATTTTTAATGATTAATAAAAAATATAACCAGCACAACTGTTACCAAAGATGAATCTGGTCTTATCGATCAATTAATATTTACAGAATTCATGATTTTTAAGAAGATGACAAAATATCTATAATATGTAATATGACTGAAGGAAAAGTTTATACAAGTGACTTTAGACATGAGATACTTTTCAAAAATGAAAGAAATGTTAAGCACTGAATTTAAATAATTATAATTTATAGTTTGCCATTAGACATAGTATATAAGCCTTACAACTCTTTTGTTTCAACATAGGTGAGCGTTGTTTAGATAGCGATTGCTAACATTTTATCAACATTTTAATTATTCAAAAATATCAAACTTTCGCAGTTGAAAATAGTAACTTATTTCACGATGTTTATGAAATTTGCCCCTTTCAGATACTCCTCTCATGAAATTGTTTAACATTAACCTAACTGAGTTGATAAAAGAAAATATTCTCGAAACTGTAGACCTTAGGTGGTCGTAATGTGAGTTTCGTTACAAAAGCTGAACTTAATGTTTCACATCACAGTCTTGAAACCAGGAAAGCGAGAGAAACACGAAGGCTAGAAGCAGGTGAAAAGCCGGTCAGCGTCGAACAATATTTTTTCTAGATGAAAAGAAGTTTTGTTTGTTTATTTTTAGAATTTCGCTTAAAGCTACTCGAGGGCTATCTGCACTAGCTGTCCCTAACTTAGCAGTGTAAGACTAAAGGGAAGGTAGTTAGTCACCACCACCCACCGCCAACTCTTGGGCTACTCTTTTACCAACGAATAGTGGGATTGACCGTCACATTATAACGCCCTCACGGCTGAAAGGGCGAGCATGTTTGGTGTGATGGGGATTCGAACCCGCTACCCTCGGATTACGAGTCGAACTCCTTAACCTATTTGGCTTTGCCGGGCCATGAAAAGTAGTAAACATACACAATCAGAGTGTAAACCTCCGCCAAAAGAAACATAAAGCTCCACTGGTGACATTATATATCCTCAACCAAGATGGGCTGATAAAAGCTAATACAAAACGAAACTGCGTTTCTCAGTAAGTAGTAATATCGGTTTTGTTTCCTAAAACGGGCTGATATATTTCATGTTGCAAACCTTGTGTTATGATCGATAAATTAGTGAAGCAAATGGAGTCAAATGTAGAATCCTTGACCACTTTACAGATGAGAAAATTAGTAGAATCCTTGACTACTTTACAGCTAAGAAAATTAGTAGAATCCTTGACCACTTTACAGCTGAGAAAATTGATAGAATCCTTGACCACTTTACAGCTGAGAAAATTGGTAGAATGTTTGACCACTTTACAACTAAGAAAATTGGTAGAATGTTTGATCACTTTACAGCTGAGAAAATTGGTAGAATCCTTAACCACTTTACAGCTGAGAATATTGGTAGAATGTTTGACCACTTTACAACTGAGATAATTGGTAGAATCCTTGATCATTTTACAGCCGAGAAGATTGTCTCTATTTATAATTAATATTTTTCATCCAGTTATAACGTCATAACTATGGATAATATGTAATTGTGTTATATTTCATTTCATTAAATTAACGATCCAAATTGACGTATAGAAAATGAGCAATGTTTTTGAAAAAGGTTTAATTAGGGCTGGTTGACATATTTCGACTTCACTATGAATTATTGTAATATTACCTTACTCACTTACATTAAAGACGTGTAATGAACTAATTTATTTTATGCAACATATCAGTAGTTTGTTTTGTTTTTTATATTTACTTTATATAAATTATAAATTATCTTGAACTTTTAGCTCAGTTACTACTTCTCTTTTCAAAACTGTGTTTGAACTATTCAAATTCAAAAACTAAAAAGGTTTTCAATTTATGTCCTACGTATTCTCTAAACTCATCAATCAACACGTTTACCGATAGTTCCTCGAACTTGTGAATTTATTTGGTTGTTTCTTTTCCATATATTACATTGTAATATGATAGTCACAAATGATATTCGCTGACGTTTCATTACACAATCAATAAGTGTACGAAGTCTCAAATTTTATAAATTGTTATATTTTAAATCTCAAACCTGCCCCTCTCGCAATTATCTGTATTTTTGGTATTAATAGTTTTTTTGCCTGATTTTCAGTCTACTTCACCTCCACAGGATAGAAACAACAAAAGGTGGGTATGAGGCTATTTAATCTATTCTAAAGCCAATTGGACTCATAATCTTTCTAGGTGACAGTTAATTAGGTTTATTTTATTGTCACATTAATTGTTTCAAATATATCAAAAACGTAAAATTAGTAAAGTGTCATTGTAAAGTTATTCTGCGAGTGACCAATATAAGATAATAAAGGTTGGTACACAGTCCCTAGTTTAATAAGATAATCCGGTCACAAATCAGCTAACTTCCGTGAGACTGAAATCGTTAAAGGTGATTGTACAAACGATTTCACTGAAACGTGAACATTTAGTTTGCCAAGTAAAAAATTTTATTTTTTGTAAAACAAAATTTAACCACAATGTTAGAAATTTGTAAATTTCGAATATTATCTTAAGAAGCACGAATATAAATGTTTTATTCACATATCTTTTGTCATGTGACTTTAATTACTTTTAAAAGTTAATTAATGATCTATTATTTTGAGCTACACTGGTAAGGAACAGATAACATTGGTAACTGATTTCAAACAGCTCACAATTGTACTAACACAGAAATACAAAAGTATAAACAAAATAACTGATCCGATATGCTCAATGGTTTAATACTTCCTGTTTTACTGTGGAATCACAAAATTATTCGATGAACTTTTTTTTTTAATTAACTACACAAAAGATTAATAATTATAATAATATAATTACTACGAATACTGGAATTGCGTAAATTGATAATTCTGATAAATGAGTTTACAGATTGTACAGCGGTGAAATACACACAACTACGGAAGTCGTTTTGACGTTCGAAACCACGTGCATTAACAATATGCAGTTGTTGTAGCATGTTTGTATTTGAAACAATCTAATAACAAAAAATAACTGTTGTTGTATAATTATGTTTTAAATAATGCATTCAAAAACGTAAACTTCCTACGTTTGTCTATATTTAAAGAATAATGTAGTAAAACCATACAGCTATTAACGTGTGTCACTGTTTGAATGTAATTAAAACATGTGATGAATCAAAAGAACTGACTCCTTTCACACGTGAAGTTATTGAATCAAATGATGAGGGCGCTGGTTTAAACCACTGTCGCTGCCACTGTTTGATTACCTTCAGTAACATGTACGACTTTCCATACCTTTGGTTTCTGATATATAATACAAGTAGGTAAACAGTGAACTAGAGCTATAATGTAAGCGTACCTACAATAAATACATATGTATCAAGCAGTGAACAGCAGTCTACCACTTAACAATGGGAATTTTATTTTTAAAGTTAAATAAATTGCTTAACCAAACTTGTTTGAAACACAAGATAAAAATGTTACTTAAGGAAAGTTGGCAGCAACAAAAATTAAAGTACTTTTGTTGTCTTCAAGCTGTGAATTCCGGTAAACGGTAACATGACCATCTTGGCATATCACTTGAGGCGTTTCGGAGTTTATTGAGATTAACATCTTGTGATACTGTCAGTCAGTGAGATAAGAAAAATCATTTCTTTAAAGATAGTCCGCCATTCTAAGTTATAAAGGAATACCTTGGAAATCACTTACTGTATTAAAGTTCCCAATACGAAAGAATGTTTTTTCTTAACTGAGCGGAAACTGTTATGAATGTGGATCTGTCATAACAAAAGACTGAGATTCACAAAGAAACGTAATCGTTAAATCTAAAAGAAAATAAAACAGAGAATGACATTTTTTAGCTATGAATTTGAATTTTTGGAACCTAAATATATTCTTTACGTTTGAAAATTACCAAAGTTTCATCACTGTATTAGTGATATAATAACGGTTTTTATTACTTCAGTTTATCTCGTTTGTTTTGAATTTCGCGCAAAGCTACACGAGGACTATCTGCGCTAGCTGTTCCTAATTTTTCAGTGTAAGATTAGAGGGAAGGCAGCTAGTCATCACCACCCACCACCAGCTCTTGGGCTAATCTTGTACCAATGAATAGTGGGATTGATCGTAACTTTATAACGCCCCACGGCTAAAAAGGTGAGCATGTCTTGGTGCGACGGGGGTTCGAACCCGCGGCCCTTGGTTTACTAGTCGAGTGCCTTAACCAATTGGCCATGCTGGCCTGTTATTACTTTCAATCTCCATTGTTTAGTTTAGAATAAGTAAACATATTCCGGCCTGGCATGGCCGAGCGCGTAAGGCGTGCGACTCGTAATTCGAGGGTCGTGGGTTCGTGCCCGCGTCGCGCTAAACATGCTCGCCCTCCCAGCCGTGGGGGCGTTATAATGTTACGGTCAATCCCACTATTCGTTGGTACAAGATTAGCCCAAGAGTTGGCGGTGGGTGGGGATGACTAGCTGCCTTTCCTCTAGTCTTACACTGCTAAATTAGGGACGGCTAGCACAGATAGCTCTCGAATAGCTTTGTGCGAAATTCCAAAACAAACAAACAGTAAACATATTGACATACCATATATTAATAGTATTCAATTTACTTTGAACCAGTCATTAACATATTTTATTATTAGTTCTAAAATACTTTTTCGTTTAGTGATTATTTAAATATTATTTAAGTAGAAAAATAAATAATGAAGGAAGATCCAAACGATTTGAAATTTTATTTGATCAATTTGCTTCTCATACAATGAATAATCGTACCTTAAATCATCGGCTATCATTCAAGGAAGAAGGCTGAATTAGCACTCCATTAATTTACATCAAAATATCTAATAGCTTTTAGGAAGGTTGACATTTTTTGTACCCCGGGTAGTACAACAGTATGTCTACGGACTTACAACGCTAGAAATCGGGTTTCGATACCTGTGTAGGTTCGTGCTTACCTTCAAAACAATAACAACTCTTTTTCGTTTTTGTTTTTTTTACTGTCTCCAACGTTCTGAGCAACATACAAAGTGGCTTTAGGTTGAACAACATACAAAGTGGCTTTAGGTTGAGCAACATACAACGTGGCTTTAGGTTGAGCAACATACAAAGTGGCTTTAGGTTGAGCAACATACAAATTGGCTTTAGGTTGAGCAACATACAAAGTGGCTTTACGTGGTTTAAATGAATACACTACATATTGCCCATTTTTCGCCACTAAATACGATATACTTTGTGTTCCCTAACACCATTTGTTAAATACAGTGTAAAAAAATCACATTTAACTGCAACAGTAGTTTTGTTTGCAAAGGAAAAGGAGACGAGAAAGAATAAATAGACTACCTGATTATCATGTTTCATTAGGTTACAATGAATTATTGCTGAATACATGAACTTATAATGACTACAATTTTTAGGTGACAGCGTGTGAAACCCGCTTCTGGAAAAATAAAGTGTATGGATTATGAAATTTTATGTAAATTATTATGAAGTATAACTAACTAGCTTTTACCAATTAGTTCGTAATTATATTTTAAATATCTGTTAGAACGTGCCGTAAAGAGTCTAATTGTGAAAGTTAAAGCTAATTGATTTAACCTTACATTTTATATAAATAATTGGTGAAAAGACAAAAAAGGACGTGTGTATTTGTTTTAGCTCAATTATACAAAATAGGCTATCCGCGCTCTGTCCACCCTGGAGATTTTAATGTTTTAACTCCCTGAATTTATAGACGATCCCTTGGAGAAATAGAGATAAATTAGGTGTGATTAATATCAGTGATAAAGAATCACATTTTGTATGATTTTTGTTTCTTCGTTAATTTCAGTATTTTTAAAATAAAACCGAATCTTTTGTACATTATTTAAATAGTATTTCAGATAGACTTTTAGACATCTTAAGTCTAGCCTAGCTGACGAGTTATGTGATTAAACGAAAGGCCTATTGAGCAACGAGTCAGAATACGAAGAATAATTTAAAATGTTATTTTATCGTTTTTAACATACATCTAATTTTGAATTTGCCATGAATTAATAATAGAAGTAAAATAAGCACGTCTGTAGTATAGTATAATATCACTTACATTAGGCCTAACGACCTTGTTGTTTCGCCAACTTCAGCATTTTTCACCTCAATAAAAAAAAAGAATAGACAATTACAAAATAAATAAATATTCATTCATTTTGACATTCAACATCTCGAAGTTTTAAGTACGTAACTATTTTTTACCCTAGCGAAGCTTTAAGGTTGACGTGTCCGGCTGCATTCGAAGGGTCCAGGGTTTGAGATGTGATTTTTTTAAAACGTTCCACACTTTCAGCTGTGACAGTAACTCCCGTATTGGGTTCATAAAACCAGACAAAGCACTTGAGGCAGTAAGTGCTGCTGGTTGGCTTCATAACTTCTGGTCAGTAGCTCGAAATAACGAACAGCTAAGATAGAGAAAACTCTGATGTGTAAAGTGTCGTTAGGTTGAAGACTAAACTATTTCGGAATATATATGTAACTCACGTTTAAGATATGTTTGTTTTGAATTTCGCACAAAGTTATACGTTACGAAGATTACGCTAGCCGTCTCTAATTTAGCAGTGCAAGACTAGAGGAATTGTTGTTGTTTTTGAGTTAAGTACAAAGCTATACAATGGGCTATCAGTGTTCTGCCCACCACAGATATCGAAATCTGGTTTTTAACGTTGTAAAGACACACCCTTATCCCACTGGAGGACGAAGAGAGAGAAGGCAGCTGATCATCACCACCCACCATCAACTTTTGGGCTACTTTTTACCAACAAATAGTGGGATTCACCGTCACATTATTACGTTTCTACGGCTAAAAGGACGAGCATGTTTGGTTTCACGGGTACTCAAACCCGCAACCCTTAGATTATGAGTCAAGCACCCTAACCACCTGGTCATACTGGGCCTCTCACGTTTAAGGAAGTAATACGGCATAAATTTCAAAGTAAACAATCAGCGTGTAGAAAAATTATAAAATAATTATACCTGTGTAAATAAACGTAAGAGCTTCATTGGGTGTATTTATCATAATAATGTTAACAAATGTTAGAAGATGCCGAAGCATGATATGATTAATTCTGTTTATTATAAGACATTATGTCAGGCCTATTATATTATTAACACTACATTCCTAATGTATTCCCTCGCGGATTTTCATAAATTAGAAGAATGTCTAATAATAATAGTAATATTTGAACCATACTGAATTAGTTTGTTTGTTTTGACTTTCTCGCACAAATACACGAGGGCTATCTGCGCTAGCTATCCCTAATTCAGCAGTGTAAGACTAGAGGGAAGGCAGCTAGTCATCACCATCCACTGCCAACTCTTGGGCTACTCTTTTACCAATGAATAGTGGGATTGACCGTCACGTTTTAACGCCCCACGACTGAAATGGCGAGTATATTTGATGCGACGGGGATTCGAACCCGCGACCCTCAGATTACGACTCGAACGCCATAACCACCTGACCATGCCAAGCATACTGTATTAGTTATATTCATTGCCGACGACGCGTTTCGCTTAATCGAGACATCTTCAGGTCGGCTGTGATTCAACAAACACAGTAGTGGTTGGAATACTATCTATATGAGCAATTTATAACATGATTGTTACCATATGATGTTTTTTATAAAAAAATTGTGGTCCACTAACAAAGTCAGCTGTGAGAAAAAACCCACATTGTCACCTTAGCATATTGGAAATGTGCATTTGAAATGTCACGTGTGGACTAGTTACACGTTGACACTTCCAGAAACAGTAAAGTGTACATGATCAGTTTATAAAATATTGGCATTGGGTTAAATCTGTTTTTTCGAGTACTTGAACATGATGCAGCTTATAAGGAAGAATTTGCAAGGTTGACAGAAGAGCTTTAAAAACAGTTAAAATTGGAAGTTCCAAACATATATAGTACACTGTTGCACTCGTGCGGTTATGTTGGTTTGTTCTACTACGGTATGGTTGACCTCAGTAATAATTTCTTTAGATGCTGGTGGTCTAATTGTATTTTGCTTATCAGAAATGCAACTTTGTTCCTCGATTTTGTTTTTCCTCGACATTGAAGCACCGCCCTCTGTTAATATACCAAAGAATGTGAAGGGAACAACACATTTCATCTTTTGGTGTGGTAATATATCTCTAGTTCACCTCCCAAGCTTGTCGGTTTTGTGTTGGTTGACTGAGCGTATTGTTAGTTTGATGAATGTAACAAGATTATCTTATCTTTCGTTTTCTTGTGTTTGGTTCAAATCGTATTATTTTAACATTGTTCAGTTTTTATCGTTTGACCTTCCTATTCTGCCTGATGAGCCATAGCAGAGTCTTTTATTTCTATTATGCTCTCGAAACTATCTTTTATTAGTAGATTTTCTCCAATGTATTGAAATTCACAGTGGATGTTGTAAATGGTGTTTTTTCTCCCCATTTGGATTGATGTGTACAAAATACGGTCGTATTATATTGTGGCTTTTAAGTTTTCTAACTTCGTGTTGTTTACATATGTATGTTTCAGAAAAAAGTATATCTGATCTAAAGGTCTGGTCATGACCTAGTAATTAGTGTTCCCGAAATGTGAACCAGAAGATTCGTGGTTCGCACCTCATTGCCGGAAAAAAAAACGTGCTTCAAACTTTTAAATTGTGGATGCACAAAAAAAGAGAGAAAAGAGAGATAAAATTAAATCCAATTATTCGGTCAATTAACATTAACACAAGAGCTGGTGTGGGTGCTATTGACTAAATGTAATTTTCAGTCGATTAATTCAGGGCCCGGCATGGCCTGGGGGTTAAGGCACTCGACTCGTAATCGAGGGTCGCGGGTTCGAATCCCGTCACACCAAACATGCTCACCCTTTTAGCCGTGGGCGCGTTATAATGTGACGGTCAATCCCACTATTCGTGGCTAAAAGAGAGCCCAAGAGTTGGCGGTGGGTGGTGATGACTAGCTGCTTTCCCTCTAGCCTTACACTGCTAAATTAGGGATGGCAACCTGCTGGTTACGTGATCGAAACCATTCACCCAACATTTTCGTCCTTCAAACCATGGTTGTGTTATAACTTTGTGATCAATCACAATAGTCGTTGGTAAAGAGTAGCTCAAGAATCGGCGGTGGGTGGTGTTCACCAGCTGTCTTCTCTGTAGGCTGTCACTTTAAAATTAGGAACGCTTAGCACACACATCCCTCTGTTAGCTTTTCGTGAAGTTTGACAAACTAAACCATTAGTCTGATACCAAATTTTTTGTATGTGGAATAATTAGAAAAAAAAAACGATTAATTGTATTCTTTTAATGTGACATAAAAATATTGAAAATAAAGCAGGTGATAAGATGTTATTAAAACATTTGATATCTTAGAAATACAAGTAAAGAAACTATAATTTAACTTCATAATCCAAAATAGAATTTCTTCACAGAACAATTAAAAAAAAAGATTAACTTTAATTTAATTTGAAAAAAATATATAAACTTCAACTCGTTTGAAGACTTTAAAATTACATCTATGAAACCATAACTAATTTGCAGTAGTTAAGGTTCAGTGTTAGGGAGGAACGAACAGGCTTTCTTCACTCCCTCTCGGTCTTATGAATACTGTTTGTCTTTATGGAATACTGTCATTATACATCGAACAACTTATCCACGAAATATTAACTGATGTATATCTTAATGTTTGACAAAAATTCTGCATGAAACTTAGAAAATAAAAGTGGAATTTTATTCCTCAGAAGTATAACTGGGATCTGAAAACAGACAAAACCAAAAGATAAAAAGAAAACATGTTAATGAAACAAACTAAAGAAGAAACCCGGGTAAATGCGGGTACAAATTCTCTGGAGTTTAGCTGTTTATATCGTTTCGCCCCACAACGCATCTTAAACAATCAATCTGTCCCCAGGCCATGATATTTTGAAATCAACAAAGACGTCACAGTCGATCAGGTAAAAAGGAAAAGACTTATTTACTTTTTTATCATTTGAACGGAATATATCATGTTGAAGTAGCTATCGACTATTCACGAGAGAAGTGTCTCTCTTATCGTGCTTATCTTTAAGTGGTTTGAGACGGAACCGACTTATGTTATACGCTAGGATTAACAATTTGTCTGTTTTGAATTCCGTGCAAAGCTCTACGAGGCCTATCTATGCTAGCCTTTCATCATTTAGCAGTGTAAGACTAGAGAGAAGGCAGCTAGTCAACAACATGCGCCACTAACTCTTGAGCTATTCTCTTATCAACAAAGAGTGGGATTGACCATAGCGTTTAACGCCCCCACGGCTGAAAGGGCGAGTATATGCCACTAGGGGCGCTGGTTAGAGAGCAATATAAGCTCAGCGAGAGAGTTGGTTTATCAATAATATCTCGTAGATATGTCTCACTGCAACAGATAGAAGGATCTAAAAACAGAGACAATTAAAATAATACAGCAAAGTAAGCAGAAACAAAGATCTATAACTTTAAAATGCAAGGTACAAAAATAGGAAAAATAGCAATATAAATCTCAGTATAGAAAGTTAATAGTTACACTAATTAAATGTAAAAGATAAAAATGTAATTGCTTAAACGAAAGAAAATACGAAAATAAAACGCGTGTTAAAAATATTACAGGATTTTTTTTTTTAATTTCGTGCAAAGCTACACAAGGGATAAATAATTGCTAATGTATTCTGGTATAACAATTCAAAAATTTCTATTTACCTACCTGATCACATCAACGGGCTAGCACCTAGACGGTTAGGACTATCGCTACAAGATATCTCTTGCTTACTTTACTATTCTGTAGGTATCCACTTTTGACATTCCTACGAAATTCTCTTATATATATTGTATATATTTATATACAGGTATAATATACATGGTAAACGTATTGTGCACGCGCTTAAACATCTTTTTAACCCAACGGATGGCATTACATATTGATGGATAGTTTATTTTGTTTGAATTTTGTGCAAAGCTACACGAGGGCTATCTGCGCTAGCCGTCCCTAATTTAGCAGTCTAAGACTAGAGGGAAGGCAGGCAGTCATCACCACCCACCGCCAACTCTGGAGCTACTCTTTTACCAACGAATAGTGGGATTGACCGTCACGTTATAACGCCCCCACGGCTGAAAGGACGAGCATGTTTGGTGCGACGGGGCTTCGAACCCGTGACCCTCGGATTACGAGTCGAACGCCTTAACCCACCTGACCATGCCGGGCACAAGAAATGGATGGATTAGAGAAATCAATAAACAGAAGGAACTAAAAATGAAATAATTAAAACAAAAAGAATGCTTAAGAGTGATGTGAAAAAAAACCTGCCGGTGTTAATATTCACAACTTTAATGTAAAAGGTTTTTCAAAGTCCTGAATATACTTGCTACTAATAAAATCTGAAAGTTAGTATACTTTTTGTTTTTTAATATCCCAACACCATTAGACGGTAGAGCAGACAGTAGGCATCTTTTTAAAAATTGAAGTAATTGAATATTTAAAAAATAAATAGGAAAGCGTAGGTTTGTTTTTTTTTAATTTCGCGCAAAGCTACATGAGGGCTATCTACGCTAGTCGTCCCTAATTTTGCAATTTAATACTAGAGGGATAGCAGCTAGTCATCACCACCCACCGACAACTCTTGAGCTACTCTTTTAGCCACGAATAGTGGAGTTGACCATCACATTATAACACCCCTACTGCTGAGAGGGCGAGAGTGTTGGTGTGACGGGGATTCGAACCCGAGACTCTCGGATTACAAGTCGAGTGCCTTGACCATGCCGGGCCGAAAGCGTAGGTAACTCAGATTCTTTTTGCGACAAAAGAAGAAAGGAAAACTAAATTTATAAGTCAGTAAAAATGATAAAAATGAAGCTTAGTAAAATCGCATGTTGACATTTGAAATATCATATAAAGTTGTTACTTCAATTATAATTTTTCTTCTGAGTTTATTTCATGTGCAAAGATCAAGCAACTCGTTGAAAAAGTCTAATAAAATCACATGCTGACATTATGAGATATCACATAAAATGGTTGTTACTTCAGATGTTTCTTTTTACTTTATTTTACGTGCAAAAATCAAGCAGCTCATAATAAAGCCTAATAAAAATCGTGAGAGATGACATTAAGTTGTTACTTCAGAGGTTATTTTCTGAGTTTATTTTACGTGCGAAGATCAAAGAGCTCATAACAAAATGTCTTTAAGTTCTGCAATAATAATGAATAGAAGAAAGGCTTAAGTTATATCACTTCAGTTCAGCAAATACTTAGAAGCTCTACAATAAAGAGAATAACTAGTTTTATTAATTAGAATAAATAAGTTTAATTAATTGTTAAGTATAATAAATCTTTGAAATATGAGGTATCGAAACTAATCTGTAACTGACGTGAAGTTCCGGACGACTTTGTTATTTGAGAGAATTTAGTGATGAAATTAGTATTTTAACAACAAATATTAATACATCAGCTGTAGAATAGCATTGTTATTGTATGCACTCAAGATGTTATTTGGTCAGCATTATTTGAGAAACTAATAACTTGATATCCATAAAAGTTATTGTTTTTCTTATGATTATATTCTGATCTGGTGTATTTGGTAGCTTCATTAATCCTCAAATCAATGATTATTGTTAAAATATTCACTAGTAATTGGCTCACCAGTAAGACAGTAGTAAGTCTACTGACTTGCGATCTTAAAATATGGAGTTCGACTTTCCCAGTGGACACAGCAGACAGTTCAATATGACTTTACTCTAAAAATCGAAGAAACCACATTTGGTGGAGTAAACACGTTACACGTTATGGAGTAATGTCATGTTGTTTTTTGCGAGTTATAAGCACTGATTTTAGATAACTGTTGTTTGCTTGTTTGAATAAAACTATACAATGGGATATATGTGCTCTGTCCACCACGAGTATTGAAACCCGGGTTATAGCGTCATAGGTCTGCAGAACAACGTTGCTTCACTGGGTTGAGAATGTAAAGAATTGAAAGAGAAACAAACCGGACATAGTCACTCATTTTACATGTAAGATACATGAACATTTCGAGCAGTATTGGTGGTATCCATACTTTCAGAAAAATCTGTAGCTAATAAAGAAAACTGGTGTTATAATTTAAGAAGAAAATAAAAAAAAACTTTTAGAAAGCCTGTGTGTTTCGTGAAGCCTATCGGTGACTTAAAGTTACCGAATAAATAAATAAATAAACTTTTACAGTTCCACTCAGCTGTATTTCAAATTGCAAGTAGCAAACCAGAAATAAGATATCCGGTCTTTAAGGATCTGCACTCGTGTAGCAGTGATATTATTTCTTACTTACATCGCTATTAGCTTCTTTTATGGTGTTTACTTGTAAAATTCTTGAACTCTTGTCAGTGTAGTAAGCTTCGTAACGGCGGTGCACCCTTATCAGTCTGAGTTTTACTACTAAATACAGTAACACTGACGTTGAGGGATCTATTCGCTTCACTTCTTTCATTGTAAAACTTTAACTTAACAGTGTAGACCTAAATTAAAAGGTTGATTTGAACGTGCATACTATTATCTTTAATTTTCTGTTGTTTACGTAACAGTGCATGAATAATAAAATATTTGTTTACAACTAATTAATGAAAGTTCATTTTTGGCCACTTTAAACTAGCGTCGTGAAATTGTGGTGTTGTACTGTAAGTGTTCTCAGGATTATTTGGACACAGCAGAAATTTGAAATTGTTGACCATATTTCCTCGTGAAATTCAAGAGTAGTTAGTTTGTAAGATTTCTAAGCGATACAAGGAAGTGTCCTTCAGTGTTTCTGGCTCTATCTTTAATTGCGTATCTAGTTACTTGTCTCTTTCTTGTTCCAGTCTCAGTAGAGTATAATTTACTTTTAGTGAAATGGAAAAAGGTCTAGTGTTCCAGCTGTTGACAGATGTTGAACTGATGTTTAGTAAACAGATGTTTAGCAAAGTAAAGATAGTCTAGTGTTTGATCTGTCGTAGATACAGAAACTGGGTCTAGTAAAGTGAAGATAAGCTAGTATTTAGCCTGTTATAGATACTGAAACTGGGTCTAGTAAAGTGAAGATAAGCTAGTATTTAGCCTGTTATAGATACTGAAACTGGGTCTAGTAAAGTGAAGATAAGCTAGTGTTTAGCCTGTTATAGATACTGAAACTGGGTCTAGTAAAGTGAAGATAAGCTAGTATTTAGCCTGTTATAGATACTGAAACTGGGTCTAGTAAAGTGAAGATAAGCTAGTATTTGATCTGTCATAGATAATGAAATTTGGTTCAGCAAAGTGAAGAAGATAGTCTAATGTTTGATCTGCCATAGATATGAAATCGGGTCTAGTAAAGTAAATATAGCCTAGTGTTTGATCTGTTATAGATATTGAAATTGAGTGTAGTAAAGTGAAGGTAGTCTGGTGTTTGACTTTTCATAGGTATTGAAATTGAGTCTACTAAAGATAGTCTAGTGTTTGATTTGTCATAGATAGTGAACTATGTTTAAATTGGGTTTAGCAAAGTGAAGAAAGTCTTGTGGTTGAATTATTGGAAGATGTTTAACTGGATTGAGACTCAGTCTGATCTTTGTGTTTTTCCCGTCAGTCAAAGTTATGTCATAAATAATAGATCTACAGTTAGTGAAGAGTTGAATAGAAAAAGAACTGACTAAAATAGAGAAAATCATAAGAAAAATGGTTATTTTAAAATTGTGAACTCCAAAACTTGTAAGATCCAGTGGTAAACGTACCGAACTGTCTGTCCATTTGAGGTTCCTAGTTCAGTGCTAGTAAAAAACAAAAATCACGTCAACTATTGTAGAAAAACTCGTGTAACTTTACACAAAATTCAACAAATAACCTTTTCTATACTTTGTTCAGTCACAGTTTGACAATCTTTCCACTTTTCTTTCAAATTCCACTTCCCACTGATACCAGTAGGTGGTATTTATGTGTGTAGTGTATTAATAATGTCTATTTAGAAATATATATAAATCATGCTATACCTCTTATTCAAATGTATCTAAATATACACTTTTTTCCACATTCACACACACATATATATGTATGTATAAAATAATGATTAATTCACTTATAACTATCGCTATAATTATTATATTTAAGCTGAGTAACCTCATAAATGTTCTAAAAATTTGTGACTAAAGTCATCAATAATACAACTTTATCTGAGGAAAATAATTTATAATGTTTGATTATTCTCCCTGTAGTAGTTAACGGTAAGTTTGGGGCCTTACCGTACTAAATATCTACGTTCAATAACCATGGTAACCACATAGCCGTTTTCCATTCTGTAGCTTCACACGTGAACGCAAAACATACAGACAGACTTAAATATCTTTAAATATGTTACCTGAAGAGACATAAAATGTACTTAAATGAAAAAAAAAAATGCGTCTCAAAATAATAGCAATAACTGCTGATCAAAGCAAACTGGCTACATAGATCAGAAGTTACTTAGTAACTAATGTCCAGCTAGGATTAAACAATGTCTAAAAACACTTTTAATGATTAGAATATACCAAGTCCTCCTCGTAATTATAGAATTACATTACGCACCTGCTAACATTTTCAGCGAAGTTTTAATTTCTTATTAAGATGTCGTATGCTTGAAAACATATTTCCCATTCTGTCTTTTTTATACGTTTTTCTCTTCTTCTAAATGGGATTAGCTTTGTCCTGAATCGAAAAATGTTTTATCTAGAGATCCAGTAGAATCTTAGACAAGACTGACGTCGTTTATTTACGATGATGATAGAATATATAAAAAAACTTTAAAATTCCGAAGACAACTACAGCAATTTCAGTCATTCCGCCTAGCAAGATTTTTATACAAACGTTAAGCAGGCACGTTGGAAGTTTAAGAAACTAGACCTTCTTAAAGAGTAGTCATGGAAGATTTGGTTGTAATGATTTCATTCGAACGTGAATGTGTTATTGCTTCAACGAGCATTAGTTTGGTGTGTAGCTTCAGTGGCATTTGTAGTCTATGCACGTGCGTTGCTATAGCATTGATCTACTTACTCTACGCAGTACTAGCTCTGACGAAGTTCTTGATTTCCTGGGCTCTTAATTAACTAGTAAATTTGCTACGTTACAAAAAGAAAAATCAATTTTCTAGTCATTTGGCTAAAAAGTAGTAAAAAAATGGTTACTCTAACAATCTGAGCTTTGTAAAAAAAACATTAACATCTTTAACTACGGATAGTTTTTCATCAGTAAAAACTATCAAGTAAATTCTAAAAAAAACAAAAAAAACAGATTGTATCGGAAACCAGTACGACGTCACATCATCTACAACAATACAGTTAATAACTAGCTGAGAGTGGGAAAGTCGAGCTTAGCACAGTTTTGCTGAACTTCTGTCTGTATGCTAATGGTACATTCTGGAGTCAGTACCTTTAGAATATATTCTGATAGATCCGGTTTTCTTTATTTATTGAAACACTGTTATTTCTTGTTGTAATCTTGATCCTGGAAACATCAAATATACTTATCGTAATATGTTAGCTAATGTTACGGATGCTCTGAAACTAAGATTAAGAAAATACAATAATCCGCCAGTATTATAAACTTTTTTATTTGTTGTTGCTAGAAGGACTGGAAAAAAGACTATATTTTAATTCCTGGATAATATCGCTTCAGGTAACCTGGATGCAGATTATACGTGTGCATGTGATTTAAAGCTCCATATATAAGAAGCCTAGAAGATCATACTCACTGATAGCCATCCTATTTTGGTTAACCTGCTGGTGTTTATTTTTTTCACTATTGGAAGCTGGATATTTGCCATTTGTCACAGTAGTGTGTGAAAGACAAGTAAGACAACAAGACTTAAGATGGTTCTTGTGGAGCACTTAGAACAAAGGTAGTTAAGTATTTTGACGTCATTCTCTCATTCGACAAGAATGCGCACTAAAACTGTCCCCAGTAAGGGCCCCCATGCGTTTTTTTAGGAACCAGTTAAAATAAGTCTACTTCATTGTTTCGGTAAAGGTATCAGCATCCAAACTTAACAGATGATAAGGTACAAGAAACTTCTTCGCTTTAATACTTAGTTTATTTTATTCGAAATATGTGCTTGCAGTTTATTTCTGCCACACACTGCTGAACCAGTATTTCTATAAGCATTATGTAAATATACAACAGAGTAAAACTGTACACAGATCGAAGCTTTTATAAGACACTGTATTCCACAAAATGATACGCATTGGATGATTTGAGATACCTCAACAACAAATTACTTTGGGTGAAATTGACTCACATTATTTGCTAGTAACCGAGCCGACTAATCTCTTGATGGCTCAGCGGGCTTATGATGGTAAAATTCAGGTGCCAATAGTCGCGGTTGGCAGTGCACTGATAGCCCGTTGTATATCCATACGCTTACAAACAAAAATCTTCAGTTTGATTATATTTTAAAAAAAATGTTTGTTTTATATTTGTGCTATTCGCTTTATTAATAGTCCTAGTGAATCAGGTGGCAACTCGATTCATTTCTTTCTTTTGTTATGTAGTCCTAATTTGAGATTTTAGGAAAATTATTCACGACCCTAAATCAAATGTCAGCATTATTCGTTTTTCTTATCGTCATCACGCCATAGTTTGGTAGGTGATAATGATTTAACATTATCTATTCAAGTGCTAAAATTATTTATCCAACTTTTATTTTATCGATATGACATCATAATTTCGTGTGCTGTTTTTTTCTTCTAATGATAACACATTCTGTTAATATTAGTGCCCGCTTTGTTCGTCATCGTACTTTTACCATCAGATACAATTTATTATGTTTTTGAAATAAACAAGTCACTCATAAATCGAATTCAATAGATATTTTCATCTCGCCATAGTTTGATAGAAATGTGAACTAATTATGCACACCATTGAAACAGTAGCTGTATTCACAGTTTTGTTGCCCTTCGTCATTTTACAGTATTTGGTAATGTTTTTTTGGATAACAACACGCACTTGAATCGAGCTTAAATCCTTTATTATGCATTACGTCACAGTTTGGTAGACTTATGAACGAATCGATATTCATCTTATTAATTTCTGCGTTTGTCGCCACGTCGTAGTTTCATAGATTTTTGAAGTAATTGTCCTATGATGAATTGTCTGTCTCACTTTTATTTACCGTGAAGTACATATAGATGGGGCAGCTACTTACGTGGTAAATATATAGAATTATTATTTTTTTACTCAGGGGCACGTATTATGACCATCGTTCCGTAACGAATAGGCCTCTTGCTACATAGTTGAAATTATTAAAAAGCCCACAAGGGGAACAGAACCGTTGCGACAGTTTTTGAGAACCATTTCGAAGCAACAACTAGTTACTCCCCAGCATTTACAATCCTCATGCCTCTATCCCTAATATTACATCAAAGAATTGGATTTGTGTTTTGTTTGTTAAATTTATAATTCAGTGTATTATTAGCAAATAATCACCAGAATTGGACTGCTGAAGATGGGTCAAACTATTTTTGCCTAGATGGCCCTCATTGGCTTTCGTAACTCACTGATTATCCATTTCCTTTTGTCGTAATACTGAATTAATTTGGAAAGATTTAAAAGTCATCACTTTCTATATATCCTCTTATGGCCATGTGGTTATAGTGTTTGACTCGCAATCTGAGGGTGGCGGGTTTTAATCCCTGTTCCATCAAACATTCTCACGCTTTCAGATATTATAATGTGATGATCAAGCCCATTATTCGTTGGGAAAAAGAGTACCCCAAAGCTAGTGGTGATAACCAGCCGTCTTTCTTCTAGTCATTCACTGTTAAATTAGAAACAGGTGGTTCTCTTGTAGTTTTACGCAAAATTCAATACAAACCATTTCCTCTTTTGTTATAATTTCGAAATTTTGTATAGTTTTTATATATTGAACCTCCGTTTTCTATACACCCACTTGTTTCAACAAGTGCAATTTTGGTTTAAAAAATTCATGTATTAAAATCTTGGCGAAATGCGTCTTGTAGGATCGTGGGCAAGTAGAAAGGTTGCTGGCTTTAAACTTTATAAAAACTATGTCTATCTTGTGGAATTTTGACGTGGGTGGCTCTTTTGTTTCTCTGTGTTGAGAATTTCATCTGGAAATAATACCGAGGAAAGATAGCTCCCTGTGAAGTCCGGGTTATAATCTACTAGCAAACTATATCAACAAATAAAAAACTCCAGAAAAAAAACTCAACACACTAACCGTTCAACTGTTCACAACAACAACAAAATTCTAACAACGTCATATCTAATACATTTCAAATTTTTAGCTATAACTAATATCTAACTAAACCTGTGTCCAATTTTATAAAATATTTTGATATTAGCGTTTCATTTAATCAATAACTAAGATGTATAAATTATGCCCCGTAACCATAAGGTTTTAGACTTTTTCATGTGTTTATTGAAGAAATCGGATTAATTCCTCTTACGAATATTTCTGTAGTATAAAACACGGGAGTTTGGAATATACAAATAGTTAATAAGGACTTCATGATTGAGTGTATTGAATAACAAATATATTGAAACGTAGTATCATCTCAAGAGGAGACACTGGACACCTTGTGGTCAAAGTATCATGTTGAGATTGTTTTACTTAGTTAAATGTTCAGTGACATCAAATTCTATCAAATATTTTTTATCACACAGTTTGAAGCTACTTCCTGTTGTAGAGGTCTATTCTGACTATAACAGTCGCTCTCTGTACATTGTTAATTCCAATTATATTAAGTAGATCAAGCATCCCAATATAAAAGGTGTGTGTAATACTACATTTTACAAGGAAAACTGAGAGGATATAAAATAAAGTTCAGGGTGGTTTTCCAGAGCGAACAAAATGTAGAAAATACTGCCATTAATACAATTGTTTCTAGATTATCTTTCTGTGGTACTCTGAATATCAAAACTTGGTACCACACAACTACTATAATGTGAAACAAAAATGGTGTTAACCATACTTGACATGTATTTGTTCACATGGTATGCAACTAATGTGTATCAGTACAGTTCATAGTCGATTTTACTGAAAGCAAAGGCAGCACAGATTGTAGTCACTTTTATCGAAAGGAAAGGCAGCACAGATTGTAGTCACTTTTATCGTAAGGGAAGGCAGCACAGATTGTAGTCACTTTTATCGTAAGGGAAGGCAGTACAGATTGTAGTCAGTTTTACTGAAAGGAAAGGACGAAGATATTATAATCAGTTTTATCGAAAGGAAAAGAAGCATAGATTGTAGTAAGTTTTATTGAAAGGATAGGCAGTATAGATTGTAGTCAGTTTTATCGAAAGGAAAGGCATCACAGATTGTAATCACTTTTATTGAAAAGAAAGGGTGCACAGATTGTAGTCAGTTTTATAGGAAGAAAAGAAAGCACAGATTGTAGTCACTTTTATTGAAAGGAAAGGCAGCATAGGTCGTAGTCAGTTTTATTGAAAGGAAAGGCATCACAGATTGTAATCACTTTTATTGAAAAGAAAGGGTGCACAGATTGTAGTCAGTTTTATAGGAAGAAAAGAAAGCACAGATTGTAGTCACTTTTATTGAAAGGAAAGGCAGCATAGGTCGTAGTCAGTTTTATTGAAAGGAAAGGCATCACAGATTGTAATCACTTTTCTTGAAAAGAAAAGGTGCACAGATTGTAGTCAGTTTTATAGGAAGGAAAAGAAGCACAGATTGTAGTAAATTTTATAGGAAAGAAAGGAAGCACAAGTTGTAGTCAACTTTAGCGAAAAGAAAGGCAGCACAGATTGTAGTCAGTTTTATTGAAAAGAAAGGGAGCACAGATTGTAGTAAGTTTTATAGGAAGGAAAGGAAGCACAGATTATAGTCAATTTTAGCGAAATGAAAGGCATAACAGATTGCAGTCAGTTTTATTGAAAGGAAGGGCAGCGTCTTTTGTAATTTGTATTCTATCAAACTTGTTTTTTCCTTGTTAAAAATTCTATGAATCTAAATCAACTTTATCAAATAAGAACTCTTTCTATTATTCAAAAGGTTTCAATTTCTAAGGTCCCCTGGTACCCTCTAAAGAATTAAGATGCTTTAAAAATTATTTTTAGATGTTAGACTACAATACAAAAAGTATTAACATTTCGTTCATCCAGCCAAAAGTTATAAGTTTGTTTTTCATGTCCGAAATATTTATTATTCACATAAATGTTTTGAAAATAGAACACCTAACTGTCTTAAACTATTTGATTCATAATCGAACAAAATCATGCCAGAAAAAAAAATAATCTGACTTTTATTGTTATTTGTTATTATTTATTTTTTATTATTATTTATTCTCTTATTTCGTAAGTATAAGTATTTATTCTGTCCTCACTGTCTTTTATTTAAATTGCTTGAAACAACTCCTTCAACTAATTAGGCCTTATAATAAATAACTTCGTATCTGTACATGAGGTTCACCTCTAGATTATCAGCTCCAGATTATGGAAGGCTACACGCGATATGTTGCTTTGGCCAAACATTCTAAACCAAACGAGAAAAAACTTAGGTGTTAAATATCGCTATGAGGTTTGATAACATAATTTTTGTGCAATGCTTTCTGTGAAACCTGTACATATGTTCTAATTAAGGTACTGACCATATTCGAAACTGTGCTGGATAAGAAAGAGGTTGTCCTAGTAAAAAAAATTATTCGAGTTTGTTTTTAATTTGGGCAAAGCTACACGAAAACTATCTGCGCTAACCGTCCATAACTTAGCAGTGTAAGACTAGTACGAGTCAATGAGTCATCACCACCATCGCCAACGCTTGGACTACTCTTTTATCAACGATTAGTGGGATTGACCGTAACATTATAACACCCCACGGCTTAAAGAACGAGCATGTTTGATGTGTTGGAGGTTTGAACTTTCGACCCTCAGATTACAAGTCGAGCGCTTTAATTACCTGGCCATGCCGAGCCGAGCGAACTGTTCGAGACTAGCATAAAACGCTTGCTTTCGGCTATGAGGCCTAAAAGTTCCTTATAAAAGGCTCCAGTATAACAATCGAGTTCCTCCATTATCCCCAATTACTTCTATAGCTACCCATGAGTGAAGCCTTCATTTCCAGTAAAGAAAACTGTTATGACAATCGTCCGTTGTAGGTACATATGATCCACACTTTAACCACCTAGCTGATAAGTGGGAGTGTGAACGTAGTTTCAAACATGGCACCCCAGGGGTGCCGAGGGGAATCATGAATACAAAATCTCATACCAGATTCGGGCTCAGTAACACTGAAAACCTGCTTTTAGATCACACCATGTATGGGTAACATTCTAGATTCTTTCAGCCCATAGTAATACTCCTGCTAGTTTCAAAACTTTGGGAAGGGTTAGCTTAACTGATACATGTACAAAGCTACAAGGACCGGATACAAAACGTTTAGCATGCGTTCATGGAAGCAACAGACTTCAAAGATTAATTGACAGATTTTTTTCTTATGTGAGCTATGAAAAAGTTTTCCTATGAAGATATTTTATTGTTAGATAAACAAGCGTGATTTTGTATTGTGATAACAATCACATTTTATTAGATTTTTTCATATGAATATTTACCAGTTCATAAGAAATAATTATGAAATATTTTGAAAAGATTATACGTGAAAAAACAAAACAAATAAGATTACCTTGGTTTATACTTTGTATATTTAGGGTCAAGGAAAAAGTTAGAGATAATTAAGACATTTTATGTAGAGCACCTATCACATTGATTCTACTAGTTTTTAAATTAAGTTCCGTATTAAACAATTAAAACTCCTTTGAAGGCTTTGAAGAAAACTGAACTCTATTACGATTTTACAAAAGCGACTAATCAGCGTAGAAGGAAACTAAAGCCTTTTCCATGATGGTTAGCTTTAAACTGGTAATTGTAGTGTGAATTTTAGTGATAAAAAAGTTATATTTTATAAACTAAGTTCCTCTCCACCTTCAAGAAACCTTGCTCTGGCCTCAAGACCAAACCAAATTACCATATGTATAATACTATAATATATGAACAAAATACAGCTCTTTGTTTTTTTTTAATCTGTCCATCACTCGATCCACTCTGTGTAATAGTTTACGTAACGTTGCACACTGTGGGCCGAAATAGTTATCGTTATCGACAGTTTGTTTTGTTTGAATTTTGCACAAAGCTACACGAGGGTTATCTGCTCTAGCCGTCCCTAATTTAGCAGTGTAAGACTAGAGGGAAGGCAGCTAGTCATCAACACCCACCGCTAACTCTTGGGCTACTCTTTTACCAATGAATATTGAGATTGACCGTCACATTATAACGCCCCCACAGCGAGTACGTTTGGTGCGACCGGGATTCGAACCCGCGACCCTCAGAGTACGAGTCTAATGCCTTAACCCACCTGGCCATGCCGGCCTCGTTATCCACACACAAAA